>NC_079488.1:108466185-108769215 GCF_020520425.1 Spinacia oleracea
TTTTCGAAAACATATTTGGAACTCTGTTAATCATGTTGGAAATTGTGGACTCTTCTTGGAACTCTGTTAATTATGTTGGGAATTGTGGACTCTTCTTGGAACTTTCATTTTAGAAGGGATCCTCATGAGTAGGTGTTAGGGGAGCTGGTGATTCATTAGGTTCTTGACTTCTTTCACCTGTCTACCCTTATTTGGAAGTCTGTAGTGGGTTGAAGTTTTGTCCTGCTCAGACTACTGCTACTACCATCTGTTGAATCAAGGTCATTCCATTACATGATTGCTGTTTGATAAAGGGTTTCAACTTCCCATTCGGCAAGTTGTTCTCTAACATGCATTTAAAGTCACACTTTTAACATTTATAAATTATAATATAGAGTAGGTGTTATGTTACGCATCAGTCATTATAATCAGCTATTAAAGCCGTTGTATTTACTGACGCTATTTTGAATCAGTTACAAACTTTTCTTTTAAAAGTAAAAGTTGTTTTTGGCGTGAAGATTCCTTAGAGTTGAGCTGTGTGGTGGAGTCACAGATCATTCAACCACCCACACTTTTTTCATTCTTACATGTCATTTTCTACCCAAATACAATCCATAATAGGCCTTGGTATTTTATGTTTTGTACATAAGCTTATATCTAATGTCGAGGGTAAATTTCTGAAATTCTGGGGTCAATGGCTCTACCACCAATTCTAGTCTTCGATTTTTTTGTAATCCAGATTAGAAAAAAAAGCAAGTTACAAAAATACAAAATAGAGAGAAGAGAAGATTTAACAGCGAGAGAAAAATGAGGGAGGATGAGAACTTGCTGGTTTTGGCCATCGGTACTGATACTACTGAATAGGATTATCATGAACGTTGCTCTCGTTTCCCTTTCAAGGATTAAAGTCCCTAACATAGTGATGCTGTTTCTCATTGGTAATTTTAGATTTCCATTTTTCTGAATGCTAACTCTAGGTATGAAAGTTTTGGACTGTTTTGCTAACCAGAGAGTTGCTTACTTGCTTAACTGAAGAGGGGCAGAAGAAAGGATAGAGAATTGAATTGGCAGAGGAAGACGATATAAAAGAAGAGAAGGGAGGATTGGAGAGGAGAGAATGACTTACTGGTTGTTGAATGAGTTATGGACATACTTGAAATCTTAAACAAACTGTTGGCAGTAAGTCTTGGAAAACTGGAAATTATCTCCCTGCCTTTTTAGTTTACATTATGCTGGATCCGCTCTAAGTTTTTTATATTTGTTACAACGGATGCAGAAAAGATAACTAAAGAATAGAAATAAAGAACATGGAGATTTACGTGGTTCACTAACAATGCGTTAGGCGTTAGCTACGTCCACATGCTGAGGAGAGGAAAGTTTTATTGATTTGAGGAATAAGGCTAGGTCAAAACCTAGGGAGTTTATATGGTACTTTCAAAACAGATGCGGAAAGCCCATAATAAAATTGAGCTGGGTACGTTGGGATTTTCAATTGTTTAGAAGTAGAACAAGTACGATAAGATGAAATCTGGGCTTCATGTCGGAGCTTGGAGATCTGGTTATTGGTGACTTGTACGCTATGCCAAGCTTTCTAAACTCAATTCTTATCTTTCCCACTCTCTCTCCTCCCCCACTACCCACTGGGTAAGATGGGTGCAGCGTGTGGAGCATTCAGCTGGATGAAGGATCTCTTCTTATGTTGCTAATTAGAAGCTTGCCTATTCATTTTGCTTCTTTTTCGTAAGTTTGTGCCCCTTCTCCTGTTTGTCCCAGTGTCATTTTACTTTCCCTTTTATTGAGTGGGGAAAGGGAAGGGGTAGGGGATAAAAGCACTCCTTTCCTGAGATAAAGGTAGACTACAGGAGAAGTAGATACGTGGATGGCGGATCACATGAGCAAGCAGGGAATCCTTGCTGTAAGATTTGCTGGTAGACTTGGTGGTGTTCAACTCTTAGGTAGCTGACTTAAAAGTGGTGGTGCTCGATTTTATATTGTTTTTCCCACAATAACTTGTGTATTTGGTAATTTGGTGAATCTCAAGCATACTGGTTTACAGCTACAATTGTGGCAAGCTTTATCTTTTATTATTAATGTACTTAATCCTGTTTCTAACAAGTTTCCTGGGTTTACCATGCCAAGTTGTCCGTTCATTCTTTTTTCTTATATACTACTCCCTCCGTATTTTTTTAAGAGATACACTTGGCCGGGCACGGGTATTAAGAAGAATAATTGAATGAAATAAAATAATAACGCAAGTGGGGTTGGATAGATATTTTAATAATTAAATATGTGGGGACCATGTCATTTTGGTGGGTGGAGGGTGGGGTGGGTTTATGAAAATATTTGTTTAATAGGATGGTGGGTGATAGGGTATATTAGATGTATTATTTAATTAGATGGTGGGGTTGATAAGTTACTAAAAATGGTAAGTGTATCTCTTAAATAAATACGGCCGGAAAAGGCAAGTGTATCCCTTAAAAAAATACAAAGGGAGTAGTATACTACGTATGTAGTAGACTAGTTGTTGAAATACATTTCAAATGTTGCCTTCCAAAACATGGAATTATATATAAAAATGTTGTCTAATAATAATCTTCAGCTTAATTCTACCATCAGCGACTTTATTTATTATCAAGTTCTTTTTCCTCTCGCCCTTGGGGAAGATTCATGTTTAGCCTAGCAGTATTTCTTTTTTGTGGCCGACCGTACTAATATGACTTTGGCAGCTCTAATATTCCTGTTCTTTGAACCTCAGGCTGATACAGATAAGGACGGGCGGCTTTCGCTGGGAGAGATGATTGATAATCCATATGTTTTCTATAGTACTATTTTCAGTGATGAGGACGATTATGACTACCACGAAGAGCTCCGTTAATTTTACAGTAGGTAACATTTGCAACTAGAGCTACTTATTGTATGTTCGATCCTTCAACTAACGATGGTTTCATTTCTCCGCTTGCAGAAAGGAGTTTTTACTTATTTCTCAATATTTCAAGTAATGCAAGTTGTTGTAGATTTAACAAAAGATCAAAACGTGATCAGGCGTCCTACTGTCCAAATTTTTTGGTGTGTTTCCTTTACTCTTTTACCATCTGTGATTTCAGTGTAAGCTAACTTGGAATGTTATGGTTTATGATATATGCGTTTATTTTGCAGATTGTGGATCTCAGGCTGTTTTAAGAACTTCTCATACATGTTAGATGTCATCAAGAGTTTGACTTTGAGACGGTGACAGTTATTGCAGTTGATTTAGTTTTCACAGTGGGGTTTTCCATGTAAAAGTTGACAAGTAATTTGGTTTGTTAATAGCTGTACGATAGGAGTCTCCTGCATACGGGAGATATAGTTTATAGTTTATATAGATGGACACACCGGCATTGTTCATTAGCGCTATGGTATTTCCATGGAAAGGGTTGTATGTTTTGGCTTTCATATATTTATTTATGTAACCAATTATCAGCAACACCTATTAGGTTAGGTTTACTTACATTTTGTGATTTTAGGTATACGTTTGTTATTTCTCTTAAATTAAGAATACGGAATACTATGCTCAGCTGAAAATTATTAGGTGTACCTGCATCTAATATGCTCTATTGAGATGCTCTATTGAGTTGAAAATTATTAGGTGCACCTTACACCAAAGGGTATTTTACGCCTATTAGTGGCTCATATCACATTTTCTCCTCACACAACATAATTTGGTGGAGTTGGTGGGGAACTCACCTTGTGATTTGGAGGTCATAGGGTCGAGCCTCATCAGCTGCAAAATGCTTGAGAGTGGCTCAAGCGAAGACCTGCGTGGTGGTTGCACTGGTTAACCTGTGCTAGGTACTGGTTTAGTAGTGTCACTTCTTACCTATTAAAAAAAAATGTAAGGAAAAAATGTGAGAGGGTATATGATGCACCTAAGTGCATCTAGTATGCTCTAATGTTGAGGCGTTGACCCTTCCTTAACGGTGAAATGATTATTTGAACCACGACGGCTAAAGTAAAGGGACATAACATGTACAAATTTCTCTTTATAAATATCCACATTTCGCACACTAGGGCTTTGTTTTGTTCATCTTATTTCCACATATTTAAGGAGAAATAAGTTTTTAAGTTCAATTAAATTCAGCTAAGTTTAGATAAATAAGTCGATAAGTTCAGAAAAATAAGAGTTGACTAAGTACAATATATAACTCAAAAGGTCTTGCGCGCACAAGGTGTACAATAAATTTATTGTACACCAAGATAACTTTTACCCATTTTTTCGTAACTTTAACCTAGTTTTGATTAACTTTTATATTAGTAAAAAAAAGTTGATAGAAATGATTAAATGATTAATTTTATACATTATTAGTGGTTTTGAAGAAATATATTTTTACTGAAATGAAAAAATTTATCACTAAAAAATAGATAACTTTTACATATATAAGCTTAACTTTTAAACATTTTGAGTTAACTTTTACTTTCTAAATAAGAATTTGTGTATATAACTTAGGTTGATAATATGATGTTGAATAACATAGTTTATCCACAAATTATTGCGAGGTCATATGATAAGTGGAGTATCTTCCTCATGACGAGGGTGGGCCCTGTTCAGCGGTTGAAAAATTTCATAGTGTATTTTTAGTTACGTTCTCCTTCAAATTTTATACTATATTGCTTAATTTTTCTACTGGTTCTTTTGTAAAAAAAATTAAGATGCACCAATGGGCACATCACTCGCATGTACAATAACACCTTTTGGTTTATACCTAAAAGGGATGTGTATGATACAACCGATTGTGCAATGAAATTTCTCTTACGTGTACCAATCAAAATATACTGTTATTTAGTTACTTATGTAGTTATGTTGATTGTTTACGAGCAAGTTTATGTCAAAAGTGACATATGTCCATAATGGATGTAAGTTACTCTTATTGATATTCATTAATTTAGTATTGACGTATCAAAACACTGTTACACTGGTAACTTACTAAGTAATACCGATACGAGTCATTCATTTTATTGGTACTGAACTTAACTTTGTTTGTACTAGAAAAATACTTCGTATTTCGTACTCCATCCGTCCCGAAATACTTGCACCATTTTTCTTACAAAGCCGTCCCGGATTCCTTGCACCGTTTCTATAAATGATAAACTTTTATTAAAATTATACTCCCTCCGTCCCATAATATAGTGCCCGTTTGACCAAAATCACGGTTATTAAGGTTAAGGATAACATTGATAATAAAAACAATAATGATTTGTACTTTCAAGATAAAGTACATGTTAGTTGGCAAAAATGGAGAGATAAATTATAGATTAAAGGTGTGTACATAATAAATAGGCCTAAAAAGGACAAAAATCAAGCACATGGGTTGAGTAAAAGTCAAAAAGTACAATTTTCAAAGTAAAAATTAATGGTTTAAAATAGAAATAGGCACATCATTTAGGGACACCATTTTAGGAAAACAGGCACTATATTATGGGACGGAGGGAGTATCAAATACAGTACTCTATTCACATGTTATTTTGTGGTCCCATACACCCTACCCTTGAAAAGTTAACACATACACCCTAGCTATATTAAAAAAGTATTATATTGGGCGACTTACGTCGTTGTTTACTGTCGTAGTGTCGTCTAACCTCAAGAAAGAAATCTGATGGCTTCTCTTCTCTGAAATCACGACTTCCACAGACCACTCACCACTGTTGTAACTTAACTTAGGTTCGTCTTTTCTAAATTCCTTTAGTTTCCATCGTTTAATTTTTCTGGTTTTCCGTCTTTCGTTTAATCTAATTGCATAATTCTTCTGATCATCGCACTAAATTTCCCATCAATTCTCTATAATTATGATAATGTTGCTCAATAATAAATGTAATTTGGTCGTTGTTTGAATAATAAAGTTTCAATTTTTTTGAGGTGGTGGGTTGTTGAAAAGATTTAAAATGTGGGGCGTTGCACACCAACTGTTTGATATATTGCCACAATGAGAACTGGGTTGAATTTTCTTTATGCTTTCCCTTGATTTTTTTGTAGTATTTGATAGTGTTTTTATAATATTATTGTAAACAATAATGGTGGAAATGGAAAAGGGAAACAGAATCAGTAACTCAGTGTCATTTTGAAGAGAATTGATTAAACTCAATGACACATTTGTGTTTACTTTTTATGATGTAAATGTGGTTCCTGTAACAATACGGTTATAGCAGTATAAGAGTATGTTTATGTATCGTTGTTCGCTTGTTTGGGTTACGTTGATAAATTAGCAAGTGTTCTTTGTTGATGGTTTAGAGATGAAGTGTAGTTAACTTATGTGGTTAGATCACTTATTAGACGGGGAGACTAAGTGATGGGTGATAACGTGATATCTATTTGATTTGGGGTGACTTTTATCACCTTGTATACACTCGTCTTAATTTATATTTTGCGTACAATTTTTTACTTCTCATCAAAGTTTAAGCTTGATTCCTAAATCTAAGGTATCTCAAATGCTTTTGGCAGGAAATGGTTTTCCTAGGTTGGAATCGCCCATCCCTGAAAGATCAAAAAGCTTGCTTAGAGAAGTAAATCATTGTTTTCAGTCCTGTTTTTTATGCCGTTATAAATTTGTTCTCTTTCTTCTGTTCGTAAGGGGATTTCTTTTTGTTTCTTCTGTGTTCTTTTCAGGGCTGGTTCTTTCAACTATGATAGTAAATATAAAGGAGCTACTGCTAGACCAGTGTCTTCTCTTCAGAAAGACAAACAGTTATCAGAAGAGGGTTTTTTACTTAATCATGCTCGTGTTCAAATTGGTTCTGGTCAAGAGATATATGAGAAAGGAAAGAATGCACTTCAGAATTGGAGGTAGTGTCATCTATATCTCTCAAAATTTAGAAGATGTGAAGAAAAACCCTTATCATCAGCTATTAATTTCCGTGCTCTTTGATCATCATATGTACACAGGCATTTCCAAATGAATTGGACGTTCGTTGAATCTACTACTCCAATCAAAAGTGGGGTAAAATTTTGTGTTTGTGTCAAGGAGTTCCTGCCATGGTTGATGATGCCCCTTCAGGTGGTGTATGTGAATGAAAGCAAGAGATCTGGGAAAACGAAAGCCTCTTTCAGCTTCGGTAGTGGCACCCTTCAAGCTCATCTATTGGTCAGTATTCAGTATCCTTCCCTTCTCAGCTGCACTTCTATAACCTTTTCTGATTGAAGTTTGTACTATTAATAACTTCCATCCTCAACGCACTCACACCAGCCTCCCATGTAACAAAAGAAATGGCATGTTGTGAGACAAGTATGTCTAGAGTCCCTGACATGCTATTATTCTTGTTGCTGTAGAACTACTAACTTGATCCATTATCGTATTAAAGGGAAATACCGAAATAACATACTTTTTATGGGAATATGATTACTTTGTCATTTGCACAGTTTCCTCTTTTGTCTTGTTTTACAGATTATTCTAATGAAAAATATATATCACATTGGGTTTGTTTGCCATAACAAGGTCTAAATATTGCAGAATATTTGTCTGTGGACTTTGTCATTTCAGAATTTTGATGGCGCATTCAATGTTGTTACATAAACCTGTTTTTTTCTGCGCTTAATATGCATAGAATTGAATCTCGCCAAAAAAGCTTATATGAGACATACATTAAAGGTTCTAAAGTACCCTATTTTACCGATGTTTTTGACATTTGATCAAGCAGGCTGGGGAAGAACGCTTTTCGGTAGAGTTGGATGATAACAATCAAGTGTGGTATGAAATACTGTCCTTTTCAAAGCCAGCACATTTTCTGTCCTTCATGGGTTATCCTTATGTACAGCTTAGACAGAAGTACTTTGCGAAGAAGTCTACAGATGCTGTATTAAAACATATATCCACTGACTGAAACTAGATGCAAATTGTTCAAAATCGAGACACCTGTTAATTGGACGGATGCTCTTAGTTGATTTTTCTCTCTTTTCCATTCTATTTAGTTATTTGCAATGCTTAGCTTGATGCTATATTGGAGCAAAATCATGATATATACCAGCCATTTGGTGAATACATTATGGGAGCCCTTTGAATACCTTGGAGTGATTTCTGTTGTAGAAATTTTCTGTGTTATAGTGAAAATTCATCCAACACTGGTGTGAGATTTTGCGGTCCTGTGACTTGTGCATTTTTTTTAATTGTGTATGGTCTTGCAGTCTTGCTTAAAAGTTAACGTTATTCGGTCATAATGGCAGCTTTCGTTACATCTCTGTAACTAGGTTTTTGGGAGTAAACTTGAAACATTTGTTAAAGATAATGTCCATCTCTGTAATAGTTTTGGAGACCGACAAGCTCATGCTCGGATCGAGTTTGGTTTATTGCGAACTACTTGATCACTTGTCAAATCGGCTAACGTCACTGCCCGTATTAGAACTTCCGTACAGCTAAAATGTAATTTTGCATGGGTGATTTGATTTACAGATCGCTACAGCCTACCTATTGAGATGGTCAGAGCGTCCACCTCTAAGTGGCTGACAATAAGAGATCAGGTAGTTAATTGTTGTACTGTAGTTAATCATTTGACAAAAGTGTTCATATTTTTCTTTCATCTAGATCTCTACTCATCAGAACTAGAGGAAGATAGACACAGATGAACTTATTGGCAGTTTATAGCATATTGGAACAAGTCGTAGGAAAAACAAATACACTTGAGGTCCGGTTACAGTTCGACTTTTATGAGAGTTGAGTGTAACACTGAAACAGAAGTTTGAAGTCAGATTGAAGAATGCAGTTCATTTGGCCGTTTCCAAGTCAAAACAACATAAATTGGCTTGAAGGTTCTCAATCAGTCAAAAAATTGACTAGGCGGTCATAAATATAACTGTTGTAGGCCTCACTCACCCATTTTTACTCAAATGTCATGATCTAATTGACCTATTCTTGTCATGGTGGTCAAATATGGTGAGCTTCCTGCAACTTCATTTCTTCTTTAATTTGCAGAGGCTTTTTAGTAGTATAAAGAATTTGAAAGCTAATCAGATTGAAGGTTTCATTGAAAATTTTGGTTTCAGAAAATGTCTGCAGATTCGACAACCATCCCTCTCTTGGCTCCTTACCAAATGGGCAAGTTCCATCTTTCTCACAGGTGAAATTTATCAACTAGCTATCATTTTTATTTCATCTTCTCTTTTATATATTTATTGTTGGGGTTAATGATTTGGTCTGAGTTCTTGTAAACAGGACATGTGAATCTGAAAGAAGTTCAAAATATTGCTACTATTATGTTTTAAGTTCAATTTTTTGAAGTTATCTTGATCGTACTTAAGTCATACGTAATATTCTGCCTTAACTCCAGGATTGTTTTAGCACCAATGATGAGGTCGAGGTCTTACGGAAATATACCTCAACCACATGCAATTTTATATTACTCTCAGCGTGCTACAAATGGAGGTTTGCTCATAGCTGAAGCAACTGGAGTTTCTGAAACTGCTCAAGGGTATGTTAGAGGCACCGATTTTGTGTTAGACCGCAGATAACTCTGTGCTATTAGAAGACTTTGTGCTGTGGGTCACTTTGAACACTGACAGACGACCCTGTCATCAACAAGAAATTCTCCTGCGAACTTAAATTGGTTTGACTGTGCAGGTATCCAGACACACCTGGTATATGGACGAAAGAACAAGTTGAAGCCTGGAAACCTATTGTTGATGCTGTGCATGCTAAAGGTGGTGTATTTTCTGCCAACTGTGGCATGTTGGACGGGTTTCTAATCAAGGTAATCAACTTCAACCTTTTGCTCGTAATGACTCCTGATTATCTAAAGCTGCATAATCATCATAGATTTGGGGCCTTTTGGCATATTTGATTGAAACTGATACTTAAAGTTTAGATTAAAATTAGTAGCTTTACAGGATATCTAGTTGTATGGTTTCCCTACATATGGAGTTGTTTTTTTTCTTTCCCGAAAGAAAATTAGAAATTCATAGATAATTTTCTTGCTTTGTAAATACGACTTTGTTTCTGTAAACTACGAAAAACAAGCAGGCAAAATTCTTTTGGGAGACGGGGAATATCAAATTTTCTTTCTTTCTGGCTGGATAGCAAATAAACTGTGTTTTATGTTGTTCTCGTAGACTAGTAAATTTTTTTCATCTTTCTTAGTTTTTGGACTGAGTAATTTTTTTTCCTCTTTCTTAGTTTTTGGACTGTGCTAAGAGTAACCAAAATTTCATATTGCAATAGATTTCCAGCCAAACCAACAAGCTCCAATCTCGTGCACTGATAAGCCTCTGAAACCTCAAGTTTGGGGAAATAACTCTGATCCTTCACAGTATTCAACCCCAAGGCGGCTAAGAGAGGACGAGATACCTTTAATTGTAAATGATTTCAGACTTGCTGCAAGGAATGCCATAGAAGCTGGTAAGTTTTTTCACGGAGTCTTAATTAGTTAATAAGCACTTCTAAATGATTTGAATTATATACTCGTTTGCTTCTACCCCATGATTACCCAAAATTGTTGAGATTAAACCTAAACTTGATGTCCAGGCTTTGATGGTGTTGAAATCCATGGAGCTAATGGCTACCTAATCGACCAGTTCATGAAAGACCAAGTTAATGATCGAACAGACAACTATGGTGGATCTTTTGAGAACCGTTGCAGATTTGCTCTAGAAGTAGTTGAGGCAATTGCAAAGGAGATTGGGGAAGATAGAGTTGGGTTTAATATCTCCCCCTTTACCGATTTTATGGAAGCAGGGGACTCGAATCCAGAGGCTCTAGGCCTCTATATGGCCAAATCACTCAGTAGCTACGGAATTCTCTATTGCCTTGTATTGGAACCTAGGATGGGAATTTTTGGAGAAGAAAAAGAATGCCCTCATAGTCTAAACTCCATGAAGAAGGCTTTCAATGGTATTTTCATCGTTGTTGGTGGTTATGACAGAGAAGGTGGAAATAGGGTTGTGGCCGAGGGAAACTGTGATCTTGTAGCTTATGGCCGGCTCTTCTTAGCAAACCCGGATTTGCCTAGAAGATTTGAGCTTAACGCTCCTCTTAATCAGTGTCGAGAGTTATATACTTGTGATCGTGTTGTTGGCTATACTGATTATCCATTTCTTGAAGATGCAGTGTAGTTTAGACATCAAGATTAAATAAGTAATTAAGAGTTTTGTGATTTTGTTGTTCTTGGGTGAGCTTATGGAGTTATGAACTTATGATGGTGTATTACTTGTCTGTATTATGTAGTCTTGTAATGGTGTTAGATTGATCAATGAAAAATATGCATGCCTTGAATTTTTGTAACTTTTAGTTGTACTACATTTAGTACCTGCGATTGATTTATTCATACCTTGAACTCCTTTTCGTTCTTCTAAATTACTAGATTTGTAACTTCTTAAAAACTACGTAAAAGTAACAAAAAATCGAGTAAGGTAACTTGTAATTTTTACCTAGTTTTTTGTACTATTGGAATTAGTCGATAGGTGTTAGGAGGAAAATAACTGTAGTGTCCTCTATTTCCCGAAAAATCTTCTGGTGTTGAAAGAAGGTGTGATCTTGGACGTAGTTGTTTAGGAAGATTAACGGGGAAAGCAGGTGTTGGTGGATGTGCGAGTAGGTGGTTATGGGCCTCGATTGTTAATTGGTTTTTGAGATTAACCGTTCTTAATTTTCAATTTAGGTTAGCGAAGTGTATTTTTCTCAACGCTTTCAAAAACTATTATCTATACTATGCTTCACAAATCTTGGGGATTCATAACATGCTAATGCCTAATGGAGTCATCTTTGGTGGCTCATGTCACTTGTGATTTACTCACAAGTTATTTCCAACTAGTTCCGGTTACTATTTGTCTTCCTTCGCTTTACTTGTTAACCAAGATCATCAGGTTGCCGGAGGTGCTTCCTTGTGTTTGGTTGTCCCAACTTCACCTCTATCTCCTATTATTAGGCCAAGCTAAGACGGCATGCATATTGAAATATGGATGGTCACGCCAATCAAAACCAAATACTTTAAACGGAGAATAAGTGGACAAATGCTCAGGCATACAAATGATTTCAGGTGAGAATTTGAGCTCCTTAAGGGACGCTAAGACGACATATTGTAATATGGATGGTCCCGCAAATCAAAATGAGAAAATAACTAATCACGAGTTTGTTTATATACAAACTTTTATATAAGGCGGTCTTATACAAAAGACCGCCTTAGTGTCATACGTAGTATAAGTTAAGCACTCAAATTAATTAGTTAAGCACGAGAAGCAATTAGTTAAGCACTGAAACTAATTTAGTTAAGCACTTAAACTAATTAGTTAAGCAATTGTACGAATTAGTTAAGAAATCAAAGTGGTCTTTTCGGTAAGACGGTCTTACACAAAAGTTGCCGTTGCTAATAACGTGTCCAGGGGAGACTTCAATTCGATCCCTTCCCTCATTTTGACTCCCGTTATTATTTTCACAACATTGTGATCTTTTTACCAAAGTAGCTTTCAAATTCTATTTACCAAATATTTTTTATTGTATTTTTCAAACTAGCTACTGTTTTGACTTTAGAGTAAAAACAAATGAACTGGTTTGAGTCCTTTTTAATACTCTTAGCCTCTTAGCAACTCCAATGGTCGCTGATAGGGTCTTGCTCGCAAATATTAAAAATATAAAGCAATTAGCTGAACCGTTGTTGCAAATATTGTTAATTCACTTAGATAAGAGAATTCGATGTTAAGCTTATTTGCTTGGCAGAATCAACCAAGAATTTAACATACTCTAAAATTGTGTGCGTGAAAGTGACGTGAGGGGAGAAGTAGCGCGTGCAATAAAGGCGCCTAGTACTGCAAATTTTTGCGTCTTTATAATTTATCCCTTCAAGTCTACCATTATGACCTATTGTATTTTTTTTTTTAAAAATCATTATTTTAATTTCTCATTAACAATTAACTTATCATTGGAGTATGAATTCAATAAAAATTAATTAACAATTAACTTATCATTGGAGCAAGAAATAGTTATTGGACAACTTGAGATAATAGATGTGTCATACTTATCGATCAATTCATGAAAGCTCAAGTCATCTTCTAACCTTAAATTTTTCATTTTTGATCATACTGTCACCTTATAATTATATAATGTGTGATGAATATTTCAATTATTGGAACAAAAACATTGTAGCTTCAACTAATCACATTTTCTAACCTTAAAAACATGTTGGTCAGACTGATCACTCGCCCACTAGACAAAGTTTCTTTAAAAATATGATAACAGTTGACAAATACTTCAATTATTGTAGACAACAATATTCCAGCTTCTACTAATTAATCACATTTTTTAATAATATTATATTATATAAAACTAAAACGTCTCTGCATTATTTCCTGCCCTAAATTTCTCTATTTAAAGAAGATGGTAACGCGGCATTGTTTCTTCACGTACAACATTCTCTGAGTCATCCACGTCTATAAGCCTATAACTCGCTTCAAAATCATCGCAGTTTTTCTTTTGGTAAGCCCTCTTCTTTTTTATGCATGAAATGTAGCACTTTATGCAATTAATTACATAGTTATCTTTATTTGTTTAAATAGTTGTCGAACTGCTTATGTTTTAGTTACTCTCATCGTTTTCTAGTAGGAAATTTTGTGAAATAATACCTTTAAATTTGGTTGTTTTGTAAATTGATATCTTTTTAAAGGAAATTATATTTTAATACTTTATAAGTTTGGTTTGTTTGACTAACACTACTATTTAACGGTTGTCGATAATGTTTCCGTCTTTGGACCACACTACAACAGTTATTTAATATGGCAAATGAACAGAGTTATTTAAAAGAATAGATGAAATACACAACGGAAAACATTAACGGAAAACATCAAATGGTAGTGTTAGTCAACCAAGCCGAACATATAAGGTAGCTAGTTAAATTTAAAAAAGATTTAAAAATGTATCAATTCACAAAATCACCAAACTTAAAGGTAATGTTCCACAAAATTTCTTTTCTAGTACAATATTACATCCGTTTGGTATTATCTTTACTTTTTTTTCTTTTCATTTTACTCTGTGTCATAATGTTCTTTATATTGTGTTTTATTCTATTTTCACACATGAAAATTTACTATCTTACCCCTCATATATATCTCCCACAACATTTACAACTTTTCACTCATTTTCTCTTACTTTATTTACTTTTCTAAATAACCTACCTTTTTACATAAAAATACAAGGATAAATTCTTTTTTACCACCTGAAAAAATCGAAAAATTATTTTTTACCACCTAAAAAACTAAAACTTGTATTTTACCACCCGAAAGATAGAAAAATATATTGAAATATTACGTAGGGGGCAACAACAACGATAATACTTCTTATATGTTTTATTCTTCCACGATTTCAAGTATTTAACTTTATTCTCTTCCCCAACTTCCTTATATTCCATGAATTTACATAATTTTTTACCACCATTAATTCATAAATTTGACAAATTTTAATGGAAGTAAATAGAAGGGGTGAAAGAGTTAAAGAAAATCACATAGGAAGTGTAAAAAAGTGGAGAGAAATTGAATTAGATAATCATACATAAGTGTTTCACCTAATTTTTTTTGCTTTTAGGTGGTAAAAAACAAATTTTAATATTTTTTTAGGTGGTAAAATACAAGTTTTAATTTTTTAGGTGGTAAAAATAAATTTTTAATTTTTTTAGATAGTAAAAACAATTTGTCCAAAATATAAAATGTCAGGACAGGGCCTAATATATATACTACGTATGAATTGTAATAAAAAATTGGTGTATATTATTTTTGACAGGTAGTTAAAAACGGTAGAAATGGAAGGCAAAATAGTTGAGGCTTTTGTGGTGGTAGCGTTGTCAATAATGGTGATACTTGATCCAAGTTTGGCAGCATCAGATCTAAGTTTGAATGTAGCAAGTGCTACAACGGCAACCTACTCGAAAGTGTTAACCGACATGCGTAATAATTTGCAGGATCCGAAACTTAAGTATGGAAATACCAACATACCAGTAATGGCAGCTCCTTCAAAAACACCCAAGTATCTTTTAGTTGATCTCAAGGCTTCAGATGGTGGAACAATCACTGTAGCTTTCAGTAAGACTGATTTATATGTGCAAGGCTATCTTGACAAATTTAATAACGGAAAAGATTTCAGAGCACATTTCTTTCCTGATGCACTTTCAGATGCCAAAAAGACTCTGTTTCCAGAGGCAAAAGTTGCTGCTAATCGTATCGAAATGAAATACAAAAGTTCATATGGTGATATTGAGAAGAAAGCTGGTGATAGAAGCAAACTTGGATTGGGTGTTCAACCATTAAACAAGTTGATCAACAAAGTTTACGGAAAACCGCTTGATGTTAAGACTGAAGCTCAGCTTATGCTTCTTGTTATCCAAATGCTAGCAGAAGCAACACGATTTAAGTATATTGAAGGGATGATTCTGCAGAAGTTCAGTACATTTTATAACCCGGACCCTAAAACGATTGAATTGGAAAAAAGTTGGCAGAAAATTACTAAAGGAATTAAGAGCTCTATCAAAGGGGTGATCAAACCAGAGCTGGTTTTAGTGGATGATAAGGGTAAGCCTTGGAAAGTGTCGAAAGTTGATCAAGTTGTTCCGGTAATGGGGCTTCTAAAGTACGAAGGCAGCAGCAGCAGCATAACATCAAAGTTTTACAAGGTGTTGATGAATGTTTTTAAAGTCAATAATGGCAATGGTGAGACTGCAGAATTGTGATTTGTGAAGCCAACCAAGATTTGCTCTTGCTGATTTAACTATATGTTAATTATATGCCAAATTGCCAATGTATCAAGTTCAAACTCAAATAAGGCAGCAATAATGTATTATTGGTGCATCTTTTTTTTTGACATAAAACAGAGACAATATTATTAATTTAGGACTCTAGTCCATAAGAAAGTTTGTTACAAAAGGGACACACCCAAAAACTGACCACCCAAATATTCACAATACAAAAGGAGCACTTATTATTGGTGCATCTTGTGTATATGGAATGTATGTTTATTTAATTTGCTTATTACTAAGGTGTAATTGTTGACCCTAAGTTTTGGTTGATGACTCGAAACAAACTTCCTAATGTTGTTGGTTTATGTTCACAGTTAAGTGCTCAAGTTCTTGTGAGGAACTAAGGATTGCTGCTGGAATTCCTGAGTTGGAAGTGGCAAAGCTAGAACATCAAAAGCTAATACAAATAAGAGGAACAACTATTACAATCGGACGATTCCTATATTAAGCAAAGAATGGTAAAGTTCCTAGTTTTGAGTTACTTTGTACTAAATGAGGAACAACTACGTACCAGAGCGGAACAACTAAAGTTTCTGAGTTGTAATCTCCAGAAAAGGGAAGACACAAAGACTAGGTAGTTTATTGTACTTAAAATTTGTGTAAAATATTAATACTGCTAATGTTATATTAAGGAACTATTAGAATATTTATCAAAATATCTGGTAGCAAATTTTATGGAAATTATTTACACAAAAGAAAATATTAATTTTACGTATGAATTTTTAGCTCATTGGGCTTATGAATTTCAAGCTCCTTTCATGGCACAAGCTTAAATTGCATAAGTGAATACCATAGTCGAAACTAAAAACTCATAAATCTGTACAATGATACAAGCTTAAAATTCATAAGCTTGTACCATGGTACAAGCTATAGGTGCATAAGTTTCACAAAAATTTTCGGACCAAAAAAAAAGAACTCTTGTGAAGATCGGCCATTTTGTCGCCGGCGACATGATGGTGGTGGCCGGAGGTGGTGGGGGAGAATTGGAAAGTAAGATTAATTAAGGGTACTAATGGAAAATAAGGGAAAATAGTAGGGCAGTTTTGAGTAATATGAGGCGACTTTTAGCGCTCCACTAAGTTTTAATCGATCTTTTTTGCAAAATAAAATATTGTTTCCTGTTTTACCAAGCCTTGTTTTTCAAGTTTGCTAATTAATCTTGCTCATAATATTTTTCTACAAGAAACATTTTTTGACTAGGTATTCCAAGTATTTCTCAACAACACAACTCGTTTCATGGCTGCTACAAAGTCGTGACGCAATCGGAAAATATCAAGAAAAGAAAGCGCAAATCTTTAAAACGGACGAGTAGATTTACAAGTGACTGCATTTAATATTCAAGAGCTTTTAAAGTGCATATCAAACTGCTCAAAAGTATGTTATTTTTCTTTGATGCGAATGAGCTAAAAGTATAATACAATAAAGACGGATTATTCAAATATGAGTCCGTTGTTGTTAAATACGGGCCTGGGCCGCACCGTGAGTGTTCTTTGGGAAGGCTTTCTTCAACACTCCCCCTCACACGTGCCATTTTAATTTGGCCCAGAATATTAACGGTCCAAGGTCCAAGTTGTGGGCCCGGCTCTGATACCATGTTAAATACGGGCCTGGACCGCACCCGTCACCCAGAGAGAGGGTCCACTTAACAAGACCGTAGGAGGTTCCACCTTAAAACCATATGGCAATAAGGGGAGTAGCCCCTTAGCCTTATTAAGTGATTAACTCTCTCATCTTTTCTCAATGTGGGACACTCACATGTGTTCTTTGGAAAGGCTTTCTTCAACACTCCCCCTCACGTGTGAGGTCCACTTTTTAATTCGGTCACATGTGATATTTTGTGGGCCAGAGTGCGTTTCTCGACAATTGTACACAGACTATCAATCTTAATCTTGACAACTAGACCACGACACATTGATCTCAAATATTATATAATGAGAAGTCGCCCTTACGAGCTCTTCTCCAGATCCACGCCACCGAATACGTTACGTTAAAATTAGTTTAGCAAAACAAAATTGTTATCGGTGGAATCAAACAAATCCAGAAAAAGCCCTAGATTAAATATTTGAACCTAATCGGCCAGCGGCCAAGTTGATTGGTTTAATTATTACTCCTAGTAAGAACATAACAAGGTTGATTGGTTCAATTATTACAACTAAATAGAATTAAGTATTAGAACTTCAAATTTTATCAATCACATGTGTTAATGCTTGAAACAAAATATTTTCAACTTTTAAGTCATTTCGATTATTGTTAATTTTTAGTGGGAATGAGTCCGCCAATCGATTTGTGACCATAATGACCATTGTCAGTGGCGGAGCCATGATTTATTGGACCATTGTACATAATTTTCAACAAAGAGGGAAGGGGAATCGATTTGTGACCATAATGACCATTGTACATATGTTTCAGTTTTATCCATTCGGTTAATGTACCAAATTAAGTGGAGTGTCGGACATAAAATTCGTAAGAATTAACACATCGATGCTTTAATTTAGATACAGATTAATCGTTAATTAATTAGGATTATCAATTAATGTTTACTCTAACTACTCCTTAATTAAACAAGGGACTTGATATTTTTGCATGCATCAAGAATTCACTTAAATAATACTCCGAATCTAATTGTTTTTCCTATTTCACTTTTTGACAGTATTCACAATGGAAGAGAATCTTATGAATTACGTTCAATATATAAGAAAAAACATAGTCATGTAGGGTCTTGTTTGATTCGTCTCAATGAGTACTTTAACAATATAAAAAAAATTTAATTTTTAATAACACTTAGTTAGAGATATTAACCATGTAAAATACACATTGGCAAATGCGCCAAAGTAAAATGGGAAAAACACTTAGATTCAGAGGGAGTAACTAGTATTGGGTGCATGTGATGCGTGTGCGTGCATTTAAAAAACAAAGCGACTACCCCACCTCCTCCTCTCCTTCTGTTTTCTCTCTCCTGGCGCCCACATGTTGGTTCAATCTGCAGGCGGAGGCGCTCCACCATGACATTGTTACCAATCGCGGATCCAAGGGGGGCTATCTAGGCCGTTTCCCGTGAAGGAAACATGTCCTTCACCCAATGTGCACTACAAAATAAGAGATAAAAAAGGGCAGACATAATTGCACAAAGAAGGCGAATTTAATTTTGCCTTCGTAGAACTAATCAAATTGGGCAAAAGTGTGTCGTCCTATTCATTCCAGCCAAAGAGGGCGAGTTGAGACATTTCGCCCTCCTTAATACAAATAAGATGACGACTTAACTGGATCGTCTTCTTCGAGCATATGCAAAATGATAAACCCTAAAATCCCTTATTAATTTTCTCCCAAATTCATTGTAGATTATCCACTCCCAGCTCAAAAATTATTCAGGCTTGATCTTTCTTCCCCCTAAATCCTCGTTCGCTCAACTCATTCGCTGCTGAATTGGTAAGCTTGAAAATTTATTTTCGAAAATTGCTCAATTTTTGTTAAAATTAGGTCAATTTCACGCTCAAATTCCCCTATTTCCTTGAAAATTGGTCATAAACCCTAATTTACTGAAATAGATCAAATTGATTTGCTTCATTGATTCGTTAGCTATATGTTTCATCAAAAGCTACTAGTATGAACCCATGTTCATGAGAATGAATGATCTTGCTGTAATCCGTTTGTTTAATTAGGGAATCCTGAGGGTAAATTTGCTTTGAATCCCATCAGCAATATAAAGGGGGCTAATATTATCCTAAAGACAGAGATTAACTCGTCCTAATCTAATTTATGTATTTTCGTTTTCATAATTCTAAGTTCAGTATATAAAAGATAAGTACTATTATTGGAACAACAACATTGTAGCTTCAACTAATCACATTTTCTAACCTTAAAAACATGTGGTCAGACTGATCACTCAAACCAGCTAGTGGACAAAGTTTCTTTATAATTTTATGATAATGGTTTACAAAAATATTTAAATTATTGTAGACAACAACATCACAACTACTAACTAATCACATTTTTTTTATAGTATAATAATTTTAAACTAAAACGTCTCTGCATTATTTCCTTCCTTGATTTCTCTATTTAAAGAAGATAGTAACACATTGTTTCTTCAGTACGACATGTACGTATAACGTTCTCTCACTCATCCACGTGTATAACTCGCTCATCCGGTTATAAAATCATAGCAGTTTTTTTTTTGGTAAGCCGCCTTCAATCTTGTTGATACGCATGAAATGTCATATGTTTTTTAGGGTCATTTAATTTTTCTAAGCTATTGATGATCGATGGGTTGAAATTGTTACTCTATGCAATCAATTATATGGTTATTTTTCTTTGTTTAAATAGCGGTTGAGGTGCTTATGTGTACTTTAATGGTTTTTCTAGTACCGTATTACCTTCGTTTCATAATGTCATCTTTACTGTTATTATTTGTACAAATATTAAGACAAAAGTGGAAGATTGTGTAAAAAGATGGGTGGGTGTAAGCAAAAAAAAAAGAAAAAAGTAATAGAAGTGGGTGAAAATGGTAAATGTTATAGGATATATACGAGGGTTAAGATAGTATTTTTTCATGTCTAAAAATAGTACGAAGTACTCCCTCCGTCCCGGAATGCTCACACCGTTTTGACCTTTTGCACTATTTATATAATTCACTTTGACCCTTATTTATAATATATGAAAATAAATGTTAGTATATATAGTAATATACTATATTGTTGGCTTTATTTTAATATATATTTCAAAATATTAATTTTTTTTATAAGTTTTTATAATAACATATTGGTGGTCAAAGTTGTGCATTGACTAAAACGTAAAGGTAAAGATCATTTTAAAACGGAGGTAGTATATGATTTGAAAAGGATAGATCACAGACTCAGAAAAACGGAGGTGGTTGGTATATATGAATTACAAACTTTTATATAAGGAGGTCTTACCTAAAAGACCGTTTTGGTGTCATATAAGTTAATGAAATCAATTAGTTTCCCTCAAAAAAATGAAATCAATTAGTTATGCACTGAAAGTAATTAGTTAATCACTAGAACATATTAGTTAAACAATGGAACTAGTTAGTTACACACAGAAACTAATTAGTTAAACAATGAAACTAATTAGTTAATCAATGAAAGTGGTCTTTTCGGTAAGGCAGTCTTACACAAAAGTTGCCGTATATGAATACTCCCCCAGTCCCTTAATACTTGCACCAGTTTGACCGGTGTGGAGTTTAAGACGCTTAAATTGACTTATTAATATAATGGGTGTTAGTAGATAGTGTGGTATTTTTTTAATATAGTTAGTGGGAAATGTGTAAGTGTGGAGAGTGGGGAGTGGGGGTGTGAATTTTGAAATGATTTTTTTTTTTATAGGGGTGTAGATGGGTTAGTAAGAAGTGTGAGAAATAATATAATATTGGTAAAAAAATTCCATTTATATAAGCGGTGCAAGTATTAAAAATCAGCCCGAAAAAAATGCGGTGTGAGTATTAAGGGACGGATGAAGTATATAAGTTAAAAAAAAACGTGTATATTATTTTGACAGGTGAAACAAGTCCGAAACGGTAGAAATGGAAGGGAAAGCAGTGAAGGCTTTCATCGTGGTAGCGTTATCAATATTGGTGATACTAGTTGAACCAATTATCGCAGCATCAGATCTAAGTTTGGATGTTGGGAGTGCTACTAAGACTACCTACTCCAAACTGTTAACCGACATTCGTGATAATGTCAAGGATCCGAAACTCAACTATGGCGATAGCAACCTACCAGTAATGGCAGCAGAAGCTCCAAAAAAGCCCAAATTACTATTGATTGATCTCAAGTCATCAGACGGAAAGACAATCACAATAGGTATCAGTAAAGAAGATAAATTCAATTTATATGTGCAAGGTTATCTTGACAAAATTATAGTTAATAATAAAGAGGTTTTAAGAGCACATTTATTTCCTGATGCATCTGCATATGCAATGAAGAATCTGTTTCCAGAGGTGCCTGTAGGTGTTAATCGTATGAAATTGAACTACAAAAGTCCGTATGCTGATATGGAGAAGAAGGGTGGGGATAGAACGAAATTGGGGTTGGGAATTCCGCAATTGAACAAGTTTATCAAAAAAGTATACGGAAGCCCGCTTAAGCCCGCTGATATTAAGGACGAAGCTCAATTTATGCTTATTGTCGTCCAAACGATAGCAGAGGCAACACGATTCAAGTATATCGAGGACTTGATTTTGGATCAATTCGATTCATTTGAAAATAGGCCCGACCCGAGAACGATTGAATTGGAAAAGAGTTGGCAGAAGATTACAAAAGCAATTAAGAGCTCTAAGAAAGGGGAGATCAAGCCAGAGCTAGATTTAACATATGATCAAAGTAATCCTTGGAAAGTGTCGAAAGTCAGTGATATTACTCCATGCATGGGGCTTCTTAAATACGAAGGCAAAAGCAGCAGCAGCAGCCTAGCATCTCCGTTTTACAAGGTGTTGATGAATGTTTTTAAAGTCAATAATAATAATGGTGATGGTGATGGTGATGGTGATGGTGATGGTGATGGTGAGGCTGCAGAAATGTGAAGGGAACCAAGGATTTGCTCTTGTTGATTTAACTATTATATGCCAATGTATGAAGTTTAAAGTCAAATAAGGCAGCAATAATGTGTTATTTAATTATTGGTGCATCTACTCTTGTATAGTTATATGTACGTCATGTATGTTTACCGTGACTTATTAGTTATTATTACTATTATTGTTTAATAAAAAAAAAATGTCGTCGTACAATATCTATTATTTGAGGCATAAAAAACATTAACAAAACATTCAAATTCATCATGTCTAAATAAAACTATTAAGTCCAGATCAGGAACGATATGATCAGATCAAGTCCATATCAATATCAGAACTGATTTTACAAATCAGAACCATTATATATCCATACCAAAACCGGTATGATCACATAATATCGATATCAAAATTGATATGTCCAGAGCATGTCCAGATGATGTCCAGATCTAAGATCTTGTATAGATCAGAACCAATCCTTACAAATCATGTACGATCCTTACAGAACCAATATGTACAGATTAAAAACGATTTGTACATATCATGTACAGATCAGAATCGATATATCCATATTAGAACTGGCCTAAATATCGACTTTGTACATATTATGTTCAGATCAGAATTGATCTGAAGAGATCATGTCCATATCAGAATTGATTTGTACAGTTCATGTCTAGATCAGAACTGGTTTGTAAAGATCATGACAGATCAGAAATGATCTATACAGATCATGTCCAGATCAGAACTGATCTGTACAAATCATATCTAGATCAGAATTGATCTGTATAGATCATGTCCAGATCAGAATTGATATACACAGATCATGTCCAGATTAGAACTCATATATCTAGATCATGTCTAAATCTGTACTGGTTTGTCAAGATCATGTCTAAATCTGTACTGGTTTGTCAAGATCAAGTCCATATCAAAACACATATATCCAGATCATGTCCAAATTTGAATCGATCTATTTCGATCAAAACCGATATGTCCAGATCATGTCCAAATCAGAACTTGTATATACAGATCGATCATGTCCGGATCAAAACTTATCTGTATAGATCGTGTCAATATCTCTACTGATCATGTCCATATTAGAATCGATCTGTCCAGATCATATCCAGATTAGACACAAATTTGTACTATATCATCCCCAAATCAGAACCGATATGTACAGATTTAGACATGATCTAGATGCGAAGTTACGGTTATAATCACCATATTAAGCTTAACTTGGTGACACTTCTCAATATTAGAGTACAATTTTCCAAGATATACACCCAACACTCCAAGTATAATGTAAATGTTGCGTTAGGATAAACAGTTTGTATTCTTATAAGTTTATTTCCTGCCAGTTATGTTTTTAGGGATGGGATGGTTTAGTTTCTTTATCTTAAACGTTTAAGGACTTCCCTCTAAAGCACCGATACAGTAAGGTTTTTTTTAATGGTGATCAAAATTTGGGCCGGATGGGGATTTAACTCAAAAATTCGGGCAGGACCGGATTTAGCACAAATTTGGTGCGGCTTTTGGCTAATTCAAGCATTTTTGGCCTGGACTTGGGTTTTCTAAAAATGCGAATTTGATACTGCACAAAACCCGCACTTTTGTGTTGGGCCAGCATACCGAGATATAGTTGATCATGCTAGTTCTTCTGTGTACATACCATATGTAAAAAAAATCCAAATATAATATAGACTTAAATAATTTTAACATCTTCTTTCGTTACAAGCAACGAATACTGTTGACCCTTTGGTTTTGGTTGATGACAAAGCAAACATCATAATCAATCATCAATTATTACTATATAACTTTATACTTAACGACACATGCACCACGAATGGCACGTGACACGTCCTGCTAGGACTCTCCAAAACCTTATATCCGATCCGATCCAAAAATTTCGAATTGATAAAATTCGATCCGAATCCGATCTGAAAAACCCGGATATCCAACATTTTAGTTCGGATCATCGATTATCTGATCCTATCCGATCTAGAATTCCTGCTTAAAAAACAAGTAGCTGCTTAAAAACAATCAAATATTTTTTAATATGCTAATTTCGACTACTGGAGCATGGTTGCGGGGTAGAGGAGAGAGATTAAATAGAGGAAAGAGAGGTTGTTGGCTGTGGAAGAGGAGAGAGAATGAACCCACACAACAATAGTTTTTAGGATTTTCTTTTAATTTTTGAACATACTTTTTTGTCTAAAAAAATCGAATAATATTTCGGATATCTGAAAATTTTAAAGTAGCATTGCGAATCCGATCAGAAAAAATCCCGATATCCGATGCAAAATATATGAAAGCAGAAAACCCGGATCGGATATCCGAATTGCCGGATCTGATCGGTCGGATCACATATCGGATCAGTCGAATTAGATACTTTTGGTCAGCCCTACGTCATGGTGAGTCCTTAGTATATTTTTCCTCTTTTTTTTCTACCAAAAATATTTCACCATATTTAAATTAATCTTATCATTCTTTTTTTTTTATTAGAAAATCATTCCTTATATAATTGATATTCTTTATCATCCTATAAATTTACCATTTGTATATATAGGGTATATAATATCATTACATTATTATTCTTATCAAAATATGGAAACGTAAATATTTTGTAATACGTAATGTTATTTTTTTACAATTTCATTTTGAACAATCAATCACTAATTACACTATTTTATTTTAAAATTATATCGAGAATATTGTGTAACTTATTTGTGAGAATTTTTCTGGCACATTCTTTTTACAACCAAAATCAATAAATATTATTATCAATCAATCAATTACTCCGGATCAGGTCCAATTACTTCGGATCACTTTTACTTCAGGTCGGGTTCGACATCGATAAAAATTTTGAGTGATTTTTATTATATTTTATGCATTTAAACAAGTGTCAAAGGTAGTTCAATAAAATTATCTAAAAATTCGAAACTCGATCATATATTCGGCCTATAAAATAGGGTATATGGAAAACATGGGTATCCGATCAGATGCTGATTCTTGATTCGAAAAATAAACAAATTATTTTTTAACATAAGTTCATTGCACGGGACCTTACTAGTATTATTTAATTGTGTGTGAAAAATATTACTCAAGTTCTTTAATTGGAATAGCTTAACTAGAGAGTTACGTTCCACAATTGGAATAAGCTAAACAAGAAGTAAAATGTTCAACCCTAACGATAAAGAAAGAAGAAGCTACAAAGACTACTCATCTAAAATCAATTTGGATTGAGTTCAATTCCTATGTTGAGAGTACGTTCCTACATATATTATGTGGAGCTTTACATTTCTAGAACTGGGACTAATTAAGCATCGAGTTGAAGTCTTCAGAAAGAAGACATGAAGACTAAGTCAAGAATATGATTATCTACTTTGGATTTATAAGGGAATCAACAAATATTAAAACTAATTAAGAAAAATAATCAATAAAATGAAAAAATTATAACCAAATAAATATTATTGTGTGTGCATTTTTAATTTACAATTATGCATCGCGTGCAAGAAAGTTAGTGTAATAAAAACACTACTCTGTACTTTGTAACTACTTAAGTACAGAGAGAGAAAGTCTTAGAGAGAAAATAGAAACCTACTCAACTTTGTCCTTTTCAAAACCTAGAAGTCATGGAGGAGGAGACGCCGTCTCCACCCTCAAATATGGATGAGGATATGCATGAGATGGATCAAATCAAATGTATCAATGAAAATATTCATCACCAAAGGAATTCATCTACCATAAATCGAGATCAGGGTCAAGTAAGCAATATTCAATCCTTAACAAATAAGGTATGTCCTATTTCGTTCCGAGATGTGGTTTCTAAATCAACACAATGGTTTGATGAGGCAAAAAAAATAATTCACGCTTCCAAAGAATGGAATGAAGAAGAAGAAAATATGGCTCCGGATAGTAATTTAGTTGTTACTTTTGATAAGAATACTTTAGCAAGATTAAGATCTCCTTGGAAGTTGACTTTAATGGGAAAGTGTTTAGGGATTAACGTGAACTTAGACTATATGGACACTAAGGTTAGATCCATGTGGAGAATCAAGGGTACAATGGAAACCATTGATGTAGGAAAAGGGGTCTTTTTCTATAGGTTTACTTTGGAGGAGGATTATGAAAGAGCCTTGTTTGGAGGACCATGGTTCATATTGGATCATTACTTGATGATAACTAAATGGAAACCTAATTTCAGATCTTCGACAAACAACTTTGATAAGATTATGGTTTGGGCCAGGTTTGCGGAATTACCGGTAGAATATTACGATAAGGAGGCTCTTTTTAGTATAGCCAAAATTATAGGAAATCCTATTAGGGTGGACTACGCCACCGATAAAATAACTAGAGCTAGATATGCCCGGGTATGTGTGGAAATTTTTTTAGATAAACCCTTAATCACCAAAGTCTAGGTAGGAGGAGATTGGCAATTTATTTTGTATGAGAATATAGATACTTTATGTTTTCAATGTGGGAAAATAGGACATGTCAAACAATATTGTAACGCTAACAATGTTTTAGATAAAACAACCAATACTATTAACAATAATGAAACGGACAAAGATAATCGAGTTTTGGGAACAGCTAAAACAAGTGATACTGTGAAGCCCATTAATTCTCAAGCTCAGACAATTGGAACTAATCAGGATTATGGGCCATGGACTTTAGTTACCAGTAGAAGAAGCAACAATATTAATAAACACAGAGTAGATAGTTCTAGAGGAAGAAATAATGGTGCCATCTCTAACAATTCTAGAATTAATGACTATGGGAATAATAAAAATTGGTCTTTTAATGGCTCGAGGAATGCTTCGACCATTGCTCCTTCGCATGGAAAAGGCATCACCCCTTTACATTCTGCCCAATCAAAAAATATAGCTTCCCCCATTGAGCAGCAGCATCAGCTTAGAAATAATGATCAAAATATTTTGCATACTTCCCCAAGTAAAGTTACTGAACATATTAAAGAGGGTAATCAACACGTGGAGCAAGTTTCAAAGCAAAGGGCTGCTTCTCCATTGGCTCTTGAGGATTTACACTCTTCGACTCCCTCTGCTGGACTCTCTTTAAATAATCTCTCAACCACAACTTCATCTCCCATTCTCTCTCCTTCTATTCCTTCATCTCCTCCTACTTCTCTTCCCTCTGATCTTCTTCTTTCTTCTACTGCAAACCTAAATTCAAAATCGATTTTACCTCCCGATGGATCCAAATTATCCTCAGGAATCGGCATGCATGAGTTCATCCCAGGCCCAGAAATCGACATGCATGGAGTTGAACCAGCTCCCGATAACCACTTACCAGCGCCGCCCACCGGAATTCAGGAAAAGGAAGGATCCCTGTCAAATTCCTGTCAATATTCCGGAGGACCCATGGGAGATGAACCCTCCTCGAACTCGGAATCTGTTTCCAACCTCGCCGGAAAATGCATGCACGATAAACAGGGTGCAACCAGGATCCTTGGAAGAACTGAGGAGTAGTCTATAAACCCTCAACACCCTGAAGTATCAAGGGGAACCATTGATACCTCGGAAGCTCAACAGCACGGCGAACCCTTACTCTCCAATTTCAGTGGGACCAAGGCAATTTTCAACCAGAAAAAGTTGGGAGCTCAGCCCGGCGAATCGGGTTCCGGTTACCCGAAGACAACCACTACCGCAACTTCCAAGAGGGGTTCACATCATACCCTTGCATTCAGAAACACAAGGTCAAGACATGGGGCATCCAGATCGCCTTATGGCCATGTATGTGACGACGGAGGAGGTGGTGGGGTTGCAAATAAAAGGCAAATTTTGGAACCCGCCTCTGGCCCACAGACAAATCTTCACTTACTTGACACCAGTGAGGCTGGAGGATGTTCATCTGACAGGAGCTCAGCAATTTTGGAAGGATTGGGAGAGCTACTTGATCAGTCAGCCATGCAATCCCAATAATCAGGTTACAATTAATTCAGCTCTTGTTAAACCTAACCCTCAAATGAAAGTCTGCATTTGGAATGTTCGTGGAGCCAACAGGAATCTCTTCATGGATAATGCGAAAGAAATTATTGCTAATCAGCATCCAGATATTTTCATCTTCTTGGAAACCAAATCCGATGGGAGTCGTGCTAGAGAAGTAATGGGAGAATTACGCTTTCATGACTATAGAGTGGTGAGACCAGTGCAAACAAGAGGGGGGATGTGGGTGTTCTGGAAAAATACAGTTGATTTGGTCCTATTTGATGCAGAATATCATCATTTCCACGCTCTTTTCCATTTCAAAAATTTGGGAAAAGAGGGTCTGATCACAGCCATGCATGCTCCGAGCACTTCTGCTCGGAGAAATCATTTTTGGGATCAAAGACGTTCTGATTACCTCCTCCTGATACTCCCTGGTTGGTCTTGGGCGATATGAATGAAGTAACATCGCAATCAGAAAAAATGGGGGGACGTCCAGTTAGAAGCTCGCAGGGGCGCAACCTCAAAAATTTTATGGACGATGCTGGTTTGGTGGATATTGGTTACAATGGCTGCAAATACACCTGGACTAATGCTAGGGATGAGGTGGATCTGATTCAGGAGCGGTTGGATCGAGCTCTAGCAAATTCGCCATGGATGGACAATTTCCCACACACTAAGGTTCATCATCTCCCTCGCATTCATTCTGATCATTCTCCTGTTTTAGTTACTTTGCAGAATTCCTTTATCTCTGGTTCCTTTCCTTTTAGATGTAAAGAAATTTGGTTATCGCATCCTGAGTTCTCTAATTACTTCGTCAATAATTGGAAATTTCCTAATAATAATTTTTTAGAAGGTAGGAATAGGTTTCTTCGGACCATTAACGGCTGGAATCATAATATTTTTGGAAACCTAGAAAAACAAAAAGCCAATATTATGGCTAGAATTGATGGTATTCAAATTGCTCTGAGTCACCATTATTCTCGCTATTTGATTAATCTAGAAGCTGAATTAATTGGAAAGCTTAAAGATATTTTTATGAAGGAAAGAATTATCTGGGCTCAAAAGGCGGGTCTTGATTGGAGAAGATATGGGGACTATAATACTAAATATTTCCATATTATGGCTAAGATTAAAAAATCGAGAGGAAAGATCTTAACCCTAAAAAATGAGGCTAATGATTGGATTACTGATCAACAGGAATTAAAAAACATGGCAACTTCTTATTTTCAACGTCTCTTTACTACCACACATCACCATAGTAATCTTCACTGCTCTACAAATAATGGTTTAAAATTAAATGAAGATGAAATTAGAGAATTATCAGCCATGGTTTCCATAGAAGAAGTTCATCACAACCTTTTTTCTATGGCCCCTATTAAATCCCCAGGACCAGATGGCATTCAACCAATCTTCTTTCAAAGACATTGGAAGGATATTGGCCTTTCTATTTATGAATTTTGTGTTTCTTGTTTCAGAAATGGCTGCATCCCCAAAGATATTAATAACTCCTATTTAGCTTTAATTCCTAAAATTGCTAACCCTTCTGTCATTACTGAATTTAGACCAATAGGTCTTTGTAACACTATTTATAAGCTGATCACTAAGATTGTTTCTTCAAGGCTTAAATCTGTTTTACAGCGTATCATAAGCCCCTTACAATCTAGTTTTATTAAGGGTAGGGGAATTGAAGATAATGTTATTTTGGTCAAGGAAATGGCTCATCATTTTCATAAGGCAAAGAAGAAAAATAAAATAATGGCCTTAAAATTGGATATCACTAAAGCTTACGATAGTTTAGAATGGGGTTTTATTAGAGAAACTCTTTATTATTTTGAATTTCCAGTGAATCTTATCAATCTCATTATGTCCTGCATCACTTCTTCTTCCATTTCCGTTCTCTGGAATGGAGAAATTTGTGATCCCTTTTATCCTTCAAGGGGTATTAGACAAGGGGATCCGCTTTCTTCCTATATCTTTGTCCTTTGTTTGGACAGACTCTCAATCATGATTGAAAATTTAGTTCATCAAGCTCAATGGAAGCCAGTTGCCTTGACTAAGAATATTAAAATCTCTCACGTTTTCTACGCGGATGACGTTTTCTTATTTAGTGTAGCCTCTGAGGATAACATGTCTACCATCATGGATACTCTAACTCATTTTGGGAATATGTCTGGATTAAAGTTAAGTTTGACTAAATCTACCATCATATTTCCTTCTTCCTTGAATCACAATATAAGGAATGATATTGCTGGAAACTATGGCCTAAAGATTTCAACTTCTTTTGGAAAATACCTAGGGGTAGACATTAGACCTCATAAACTGAAAATCACCAATTACAAGGGGCTTCTTGACAAAACTATGGATAGAATAAGGGGATGGCAAGCCAAACTTCTAAACATGGCTGGACGTTGTACTCTTATTAAAGCAGTTCTCAATTCTTTCCCTCTTTATGCTATGCAAACCAATTTATTCCCAACCACCATTTCCTATGCTCTTGAAAAATGTTGTAGAAAATTCCTTTGGAACAAAGTGGATAATAGTAAATATATGTCAAGAATTGCTTGGAGTAAGGTTACTAGTTCTACTACTTTGGGAGGCTTAGGGATTAGAAGGCTTAAAGAGTGGAACTTAGCTTTTATGGCAAAATTAGGGTGGAGCATTCTAACTAAACCAGACAAGCTATGGGTGAAAATTATGAAAGAAAAATATCTTAAGAATACAAATCTTTTAAACTGCTTTCCTACTTATAATCAGTCCCCTATATGGAGAGACATTCTCAAAGGAAATCCAATTCTCCATCAGGGATTAATGATAGGGATTGGGAATGGGAAGAACACTTCTATCTGGTATCATCATTGGATTGGGGAAGCTCCTCTTTACACTCTTGAGGGTATTAAAATTCCAGACCTAAAGGCTCACTGGTTTGTTGAAAGAATAATTAAAGATGGGAAGTGGCATTTGGATGAAATCCAACATATCATCCCTTCTCATATAAAAGATCTTATTTTGGCCTACCCTCTTTCTAACAATTCAGAGGAGAAGGACTTCATTCGATGGAAATTCTCAAAAAATTGGGATTTTGAAATCAAATCAGCTTATCATATTCAGTTAACGAGCCCTTCACCCATCATTCAAGATCATGTTCCTTGGAACTCTATTTGGAAAATTAAATGTCATTTTAAATATAAAATGCTTCTCTGGAATTGCTGCCATGAAATTCTACCTGTAGCTTCCTCTTTAAATCAGAAAATCAACAGTATCAGTCCGATTTGTACTAGATGTCTCCACCATAAAGAAGATCACATACATCTTTTTAGAGATTGTCCTCAATCTAGTGTGCTTTGGTCTTTTATTTTCCAAAGAGTATGGAAAAATGAAAAGTTCCAATATAATCGCTTTTATAATACAGACTGGAGGAATTGGATTCAGTTTAATCTTCATAACTCAAAAAGATGGAAAGTTATTTTTACTATAGCACTTTGGCATATTTGGATTACAAGAAACAAAGCAGTCTTTGATCTAAAAATGAAAAGTGCCTTCTCTCTTTATAATTCTTTTTTTGTGGATTGGAATTCTACTAACTTAGCTTTTCAGGATAAGTTTCCAAACAACAGGTCTGATAAGGTCATACCAAAGAAGCATTGGATGCCACCCATAGAAGGGTACATGAAGCTTAACATAGATGGTGCGTGGAAGTCAGGGAACATAGCTGGAGGGGGAGGTGTCTTTCGAAGACACACTGGTTCCTGGTTTGTGGGATTCTCCACAAAATTTAAGGTTCATTCTCCTCTAGCTTCTGAGCTTTATGCATTGAGAGAGGGCCTGAAGATAGCAAAAAACTTCATGATTGACAAATTGGAAATAGAGAATGATGCTCTAAATCTGAAGTTGTTGCTGGATAAGGTGAAGGATCATCCTCATCATGAGTTGGGCCCTGTTCTTAGGGAGGTTTCTCAGTTATTAGGGGAGGGATGGATTATCACTTTTTCTCATATCCCCAAAACTTACAATAGAGTTGCTCATGCCTTAGCAGCGCATTCTTTAATTATGATGGTGCAGCATAAGCTTCATTATATAATTCCTTCCTGTGCCAAAGATGAATATGAAGGGGATTTTGAGAAAGCAAATCCAGTCTATGTAGAAGAGATGAGAAGAAACGCTCGTGAGCAGGTTCGAGCTATTTGTAATGCAAAAAAGAAGAATACGGAGATTATAAACACGATTTGTGAAGGTCCTTCAGCTACTCAGATTGTTTTTGGCTCCATTGTTTCGACCATTAAGAAGGGGTTGCAAAGTTCAAATACTGCTCAGCAAGGAGTTGAGGTGGATAAAGGAAAAGGCAAGGAGTTTGTTCCATTCGTTGTTGGTGGTTCAACAACAACAAATAACGTACATGTTGTTGAAATTGAAGATGATGAGGAAAATGGAAGCGTTACCAACAACTAATTTGGATGACTTCATTTTGGGAAGACGCATGTGTCCACAACTTTATGTTTTGGCGTTCTTTTGTATATATTAGTATTTTATGTGTCTTTTGCTTTCCTTTAGGCAAGGTTGGATTTCACAAGTTATAGTTTTCTCGGGTATTTTTGTTTGGTTTACTGTGCGTTATCCTACGCTTTTTAGAAGTGTTAGGAATATTTTGGATATTGTGCTCAAACTTTGTATTCTCTCTCTGAGAATCTTGATCTGGGGATTTTAGCCCTGCCTAATTAATATATATCGTCGGTTTTGCGTAAAAAAAAGTACTTTGTAACTACTTTGTACAAGTGTGTATACAGACTGCGGTACTCCGTATCTAGGTTCAATTTTTTATGGGGTTTTTATTCGACGTCCTCATTTGCTAAAATACCTGCGTATTTATAGTGAAAATACAATTTTACCCTTAAACAAATATTCACTTTTCCCTCCCTCTTCACCCCACATTCAACCCTTCCCTCCCCTGTTATCTCCGTCCAAACTCAACCGGCACTCGCTGCCACCTTCAACCTACAAAATCAACCCCTCCCCTTCTCTGTTATCTCTGGCAACCTTCAATTGGAAACCCCTCCCCTTCCCTTCCCTGTTAACCCCCGCACCTTCAACACAAAAGGAGAGAGGTTCCACCGGAAAATTAGACACAAAACTGCACGACAAGGAGGAGGAGAGAAGCATCAACGAGTACACTTTATTGGCCGTAGTTGAACGACGGCAGAGGAGTTATGGAAAAGGAGAGATAGCGCGACGAGGAGGAGGAGTAAAGTGTCGCAAAAGCACGAGTAGTTGTCGGAGATGCCGCCAAAGAGGTCGACGGTTACTGATTTTTTTTTCCGAACATGGGTGCCACCCATAGATGGCTGCCCCTGCCATGTCACTGCTGCCCAGAAACGCCGGTTGCGACCATGGTACAGCCGCCCCGGCTGAGCCATTGTCGAAACCGTCGTTTCTGGGCGGCACCCCTTCTTTAAAAAAAATTGTTTTTGAATTTTTTTTCATTTATAGCCTAAATCTATTTTTTTAAAAAATATATTTTACATCCCCTTATTTAATTTATAATATATGTAATTTTTTTTTAAAATGTTAAGTTAATTAAAAATATTACTTATGAATTTTTTTGAAAAATTTACGGAAATAAGTTTTATTGATTTTCTGATTTTTTTATTATATTTTATAAATTAAGAAAATTATTTTTTTGTTTTAATTAAATAATCTGAGAGTGAAAACTTGAGTTGAAAAGCGAAAGATGTAGAGGTGACATATTATAATGGTAAAATCGTACTTTTACATTAGATTTTATGTGCATTTTTAACGTATATGGACGTCGAATAACGATACAATTTTATTCTCTTTATCTCTTATTTCGAGCCGTTTAAATTAATTTGTCAACATGTTCCGTTGTCCTGCCATGAATAACATTAGCACTTTGTTATCACGTGATTACGTGAAATTGTGAATGCTGTTTATTTAATTTCAAGTCAATTTACTCTTCAATTATTGTCCTTTAAGGCTTTAATTAATTTGTTTATTTGAGTTTTTTTTTTTTTTTTGAATGTTTGTTTATTTGGGCATAAATTTCTGATACTCGTTTTCCTTTAAAACAAGTCATTATCGAATTGTGCCCGTGCTAGTTTCCCCTTATTTTAAAAAAAAGTTTATCCTTAAGTTCATGGACATGATTTATTTGGCACATTAAATTAAAGAAAAATAAATAAATAAGAAACTCACCAACTAAACATTTCCCCAACTATAAAATGGGTCTCATTCTCTCATCAAAAACAATTACACCAACAAAACACACAAAGTTACAACTCACTCACGAAACCTAGCTAGCCAGTCCTGGCATCGTATTCCGTCTACATATAACTCTAAGAAGTCCGGAAAGAGATGGCCGTGAACATGAAGGTTGGTTATGCACTACTCATAGTTATCGTTGTGGTGCTAGGAACCATGACTCAACCAACTTTGGCAGTGCATGGAACCACAAACATGATGTTTGAGAATCAACCAGAAAGGTGCCAGCAAAGGAACGAAATCTGCAATAGTTACCTCAAGTTCGTGTTGTCCCGACCTTGTATGCTACACAAGAGGAACTTGCGGAGATCTAGTAGTCTAACAAATTATATGCTAGAATAAGCTTCATTCTATCCACCACCATCGTTGCGTTGACATCAAGTAATCAAGATATAATTATGTGATTATTGGATGTTGTTTAATTATGAATAATAATACGGAGTATACAAGTTAATAATGGAGCTTTGGTGCGTATATATGCCATGCTAGCTTGTCAATATATGTTGTTGTTTTTGTGTTGTTTCCTTGATGTATGTTCGTACGGGTTGTCATATTAAACCTTGAAAATTCAAACAACCTTGAAATTAAATAAATGACCGATGATCTTATTTTCATGTATTTATTTCTAAAAAATTTAGAGTATTATAAGACCGAATTTTTTATTACGAGTTATAATGTTACTTAATGTAAATGTGAATGTAAACACTATCATAACATACAAAATTGTGTCGATGATTTAGAACCCTCAAAGAATGCTTCCTTGACGATCAGATCATCAATAAGATTGCTTATACTCCGTAATTTATTTCTGTCCAATAAAATAATCATCTATTCATGAGAAATAATTGGGTCGTACATTGTTGGTGGAAAAAGATGAACAATAGACCAACTAGATAATTAAGTACATCCATGCCAAAATTATAAAGACGTGTGAGACACGATCTCTTATCTTTCTTAATTTTCAAAATTATGGTTGAAAATGATGACAATTGACATTGACAAATGAACGATATTCCATTTACGGATTATGACATATCGATTATTATAGTGGCTACAAAAGTACAAAATTATTGTGTGTAGCCAATGTAAATTTACTATGCGAAAATGTCACTTAGATTTGAATGACTACTAAAATGTAAAGATGGATGTGGGTTGAGCTGACCCGTGCATGGGCCTAAACAGGCTTGGTCTACACAAGCCCACTTGTCATGGGCCATGGCGGGCTGCACCATAAGTTTCAAAAATAGGGATCAGGCGGCCCATGTGCCCTCTTGTCGGGACGGATTGGCCCGTCGTCTAAGCCTAATTTTAATTTAGCGTGTTTTGTAATGTCGTGTCATGTTCGTGCTTTTTCCAAAAAGCTGCAGCCCGAGCCTGATCCATGGCTCGAGTCGGGCTTTTTTTAGGCCGGATTCGTGCCGGATCAGGTCGGATCTCTGTCTGGCTCGGCCCACAACCATCTTTACTAAAATATTATTTGATTTGTGAAATAATAAAACATAATTTAATTTTAACTCTAACCAATTTTATTATTTTTTCCCTAATTTCTCACTTGATTTTTTTAGCCAACTTCCTAATATGAATCCAAAAGAATAGAAATAACTTGTTTACCGCTATACTTCATTCACTGCTAAAGCTTTTAACATTTATATAAGCTTTTCACCAAAAGAAAATTATATAAGCTGATAAAAAAAAAATTAAATGAAAAATATAGTTTGGCGGCAAACAATATTAACATTTATATGGGGATTCAAGCTCCGTTTTGATCTTAATGTTTAAGAGTTTGAGTTATAGTTAGGCGGCAAACTTGCAAAGTATTTCATCTGTTCTTATTTATATGACACAATTGAGTTTTTGACACTATTCGATTACACGAACTCCTTTGACTTCCTTTTGTGGTTTATATTTAAGAAAAAACATATTATTGTTGGATCTTATTAGATTTGTTTCAATAAATATTTTTTAAATATCAAAATTTTATAATGTTTCTTATTCTATAATTGGAGATATTAATGTTAATCACGCATTGACAAATGTGCCTAAATAATTGTCATTTAAAAAAGAATGAAGGAAGTATTTTCGATAAAAAAAAAAAGAAAAGGGGTAGGCTTGTGATAGTAATTAGGCAGCAAACATGCAAATACTAGCAATTAATTGAGACCTTAATAGTTAGGCGGCAAAAGCTTTAGCAGTGAATGAAATATGGCGGAAAACAAGTTGTTTTTATTTTTTTGATTCATATTAGGAAGTTGGCTAAAATATATCAAGTGAGAAATTAGGGGGAAAGTGATTAAATTGGTTATAGTTAAAATTAAGGTATGTTTTATCATTTCACAAATCAAATATTTAACATACCTTTTTAAACTTATATATATCCTTTATTATCATATGTTTATTACAAACCTGTTTTGTTAATGTGTGTCCGTGCACACGTTAGAAAAACTGTTTTTATATAAGGTTGTAATAGCACAATTTTAATTTTTTTATATAAAAAAATCTAAAGCTAGTCAATGCCGGAAAGTGGGTGAAAAGGGTGAACATAGCCAACTTCGACAACACGTGACCTGTACGTGATGGTCAGAGGCTGGAAAATCAAAGTTAATGCCGGAAGGTGTGAACATGTTGTCTCTCGCAAAGACTTTTTACTTTAAGGTCCGATTTCACCAAAAATATAAATTGTAAGGCCATTCTTAGCAAATTTTGAGCTATAAATGGTCATTTTTGGTAAATTTACCTTTATATATTTCCACATACATTATAGTTAGCTGAGATAGTAAAAAGTGTAACTTTTCATTCATGAGATACAGCGTAAAGATTATTTTAAAATAGGGGTAGTATATACTGATGGTTGACAAATACTTCAATTATTTGCAGACAACAACATTGCATCTTCTACTAATTAATCACCTTTTTTTTAGGGGTTTTTTATTCGACGTCCTCATTTGCTAAAAATACCTGTGTATTTATAGTGAAAGTACAATTTTACGCTTAAACAGAAAGTCACTTTTCCCTCCCTCTTCACCACACATTCAACCCTTCCCTTCCCTGTTATCTCCGTCCAAACTCAACCGACAAAATCAACCCCTCCCTCACTTCACCCCTCCCCTTCTCTGTTATCTCTGGCATCCTTCAATTGGAAACCCCTCCCCTTCCCTTCCCTGTTAACTCCCGCACCTTCAACACAAAAGGAGAGAGGTTTCACCGGCAAATTAGACACAAAACTGCACGACAAGGAGGAGGAGAGAAGCATCAACGAGTACACTTTATTGGCCGTAGTTGAACGACGGCAGAGGAGTTGTAGAAAAGGAGAGATAGCACGACGAGGAGGAGGAGAAAAGTGTCACAGAAGCACGAGTAGTTGTCGGAGATGCCATGTCACTGCCGCCCAGAAACGTTAACGCCGGTTGCGACCATGGTACACCCGCCGCGGCTGAGCCACTGTCGAAACCGACGTTTCTGGGCGGCAGCGACATGGCAGGGGCTGTCATCTCTGGGCGGCACCCCTTCTTTAAAAAATTGTTTTTGAATTATTTTTCATTTATAGCCTAAATCTATTTTTTTAAAAAAAAATTATTTTACATCCCCTTATTTAATTTATAATATATGTAATTTTTTTTTAAATGTTAAGTTAATTAAAAATATTACTTATGAATTTTTTTGAAAAATTTACGGAAATAAGTTCTATTGATTTTCTGATTTTTTTATTATATTTTATAAATTAAGAAAATTATTTTTTTGTTTTAATTAAATAATCTGAGAGTGAAAACTTGAGTTGAAAGAAAGAGGTAGAGGTGACATATTATAATGGTAAAATCGTACTTTTACATTAGATTTTATGTGCATTTTTAACGTATATGGACGTCGAATAACGATACAATTTTATTCTCTTTATCTCTTATTTCGAGCCGTTTAAATTAATTTGTCAACATGTTCCGTTGTCCTGCCATGAATAACATTAGCACTTTGTTATCACGTGATTACGTGAAATTGTGAATGCTGTTTATTTAATTTCAAGTCAATTTACTCTTCAATTATTGTCCTTTAAGGCTTTAATTAATTTGTTTATTTGAGTTTTTTTTTTTTTTTTTTGAATGTTTGTTTATTTGGGCATAAATTTCTGATACTCGTTTTCCTTTAAAACAAGTCATTATCGAATTGTGCCCGTGCTAGTTTCCCCTTATTTAAAAAAAAAGTTTATCCTTAAGTTCATGGACATGATTTATTTGGCACATTAAATTAAAGAAAAATAAATAAATAAGAAACTCACCAACTAAACATTTCCCCAACTATAAAATGGGTCTCATTCTCTCATCAAAAACAATTACACCAACAAAACACACAAAGTTACAACTCACTCACGAAACCTAGCTAGCCGGTCCTGGCATCGTATTCCGTCTACATATAACTCTAAGAAGTCCGGAAAGAGATGGCCGTGAACATGAAGGTTGGTTATTCACTACTCATAGTTATCGTTGTGGTGCTAGGAACCATGACTCAACCAACTTTGGCAGTGCATGGAACCACAAACATGATGTTTGAGAATCAACCAGAAAGGTGCCAGCAAAGGAACGAAATCTGCAATAGTTACCTCAAGTTCGTGTTGTCCCGACCTTGTATGCTACACAAGAGGAACTTGCGGAGATCTAGTAGTCTAACAAATTATATGCTAGAATAAGCTTCATTCTATCCACCACCATCGTTGCGTTGACATCAAGTAATCAAGATATAATTATGTGATTATTGGATGTTGTTTAATTATGAATAATAATACGGAGTATACAAGTTAATAATGGAGCTTTGGTGCGTATATATGCCATGCTAGCTTGTCAATATATGTTGTTGTTTTTGTGTTGTTTCCTTGATGTATGTTCGTACGGGTTGTCATATTAAACCTTGAAAATTCAAACAACCTTGAAATTAAATAAATGACCGATGATCTTATTTTCATGTATTTATTTCTAAAAAATTTAGAGTATTATAAGACCGAATTTTTTATTACGAGTTATAATGTTACTTAATGTAAATGTGAATGTAAACACTATCATAACATACAAAATTGTGTCGATGATTTAGAACCCTCAAAGAATGCTTCCTTGACGATCAGATCATCAATAAGATTGCTTATACTCCGTAATTTATTTCTGTCCAATAAAATAATCATCTATTCATGAGAAATAATTGGGTCGTACATTGTTGGTGGAAAAAGATGAACAATAGACCAACTAGATAATTAAGTACATCCATGCCAAAATTATAAAGACGTGTGAGACACGATCTCTTATCTTTCTTAATTTTCAAAATTATGGTTGAAAATGATGACAATTGACATTGACAAATGAACGATATTCCATTTACGGATTATGACATATCGATTATTATAGTGGCTACAAAAGTACAAAATTATTGTGTGTAGCCAATGTAAATTTACTATGCGAAAATGTCACTTAGATTTGAATGACTACTAAAATGTAAAGATGGATGTGGGTTGAGCTGACCCGTGCATGGGCCTAAACAGGCTTGGTCTACACAAGCCCACTTGTCATGGGCCATGGCGGGCTGCACCATAAGTTTCAAAAATAGGGATCAGGCGGCCCATGTGCCCTCTTGTCGGGACGGATTGGCCCGTCGTCTAAGCCTAATTTTAATTTAGCGTGTTTTGTAATGTCGTGTCATGTTCGTGCTTTTTCCAAAAAGCTGCAGCCCGAGCCTGATCCATGGCTCGAGTCGGGCTTTTTTTAGGCCGGATTCGTGTCGGATCAGGTCGGATCTCTGTCTGGCTCGGCCCACAACCATCTTTACTAAAATATTATTTGATTTGTGAAATAATAAAACATAATTTAATTTTAACTCTAACCAATTTTATTATTTTTTCCCTAATTTCTCACTTGATTTTTTTAGCCAACTTCCTAATATGAATCCAAAAGAATAGAAATAACTTGTTTACCGCTATACTTCATTCACTGCTAAAGCTTTTAACATTTATATAAGCTTTTCACCAAAAGAAAATTATATAAGCTGATAAAAAAAAAATTAAATGAAAAATATAGTTTGGCGGCAAACAATATTAACATTTATATGGGGATTCAAGCTCCGTTTTGATCTTAATGTTTAAGAGTTTGAGTTATAGTTAGGCGGCAAACTTGCAAATTACTTCATCTGTTCTTATTTATATGACACAATTGAGTTTTTGACACTATTCGATTACACAAACTCCTTTGACTTCCTTTTGTGGTTTATATTTAAGAAAAAACATATTATTGTTGGATCTTATTAGATTTGTTTCAATAAATATTTTTTAAATATCAAAATTTTATAATGTTTCTTATTCTATAATTGGAGATATTAATGTTAATCACGCATTGACAAATGTGCCTAAATAATTGTCATTTAAAAAAGAATGAAGGAAGTATTTTCGATAAAAAAAAGAAAAGAAAAGGGGTAGGCTTGTGATAGTAATTAGGCAGCAAACATGCAAATACTAGCAATTAATTGAGACCTTAATAGTTAGGCGGCAAAAGCTTTAGCAGTGAATGAAGTATGGCGGAAAACAAGTTGTTTTTATTTTTTTGATTCATATTAGGAAGTTGGCTAAAATATATCAAGTGAGAAATTAGGGGGAAAGTGATTAAATTGGTTATAGTTAAAATTAAGGTATGTTTTATCATTTCACAAATCAAATATTTAACATACCTTTTTAAACTTATATATATCCTTTATTATCATATGTTTATTACAAACCTGTTTTGTTAATGTGTGTCCGTGCACACGTTAGAAAAACTGTTTTTATATAAGGTTGTAATAGCACAATTTTAATTTTTTTATATAAAAAAATCTAAAGCTAGTCAATGCCGGAAAGTGGGTGAAAAGGGTGAACATAGCCAACTTCGACAACACGTGACCTGTACGTGATGGTCAGAGGCTGGAAAATCAAAGTTAATGCCGGAAGGTGTGAACATGTTGTCTCTCGCAAAGACTTTTTACTTTAAGGTCCGATTTCACCAAAAATATAAATTGTAAGGCCATTCTTAGCAAATTTTGAGCTATAAATGGTCATTTTTGGTAAATTTACCTTTATATATTTCCACATACATTATAGTTAGCTGAGATAGTAAAAAGTGTAACTTTTCATTCATGAGATACAGCGTAAAGATTATTTTAAAATAGGGGTAGTATATACTGATGGTTGACAAATACTTCAATTATTTGCAGACAACAACATTGCATCTTCTACTAATTAATCACCTTTTTTTTTTAATATATATACTTTGTAACTAAGTAATTTTAAACTAAAAAGTCTCTGCATCATTTCCCCCACTAAATTTCTCTACTTAAAGAAGATGGCAACGCATTGTTTGTTCAGTACGACATGTACGTACGACGTTCTCTGAGTCATCCACGTCTATAACTCGCTCAACCGGTTTCAAAACCATTGCAGTTTTTCTTTTGGTAAGCCGTTTTCTTGTTGATGCGCATGAATTGTCACGCTATATGTTTTCTAGGGCCATCTAATTTTTCTAAGCTATTGTTGATGGGTTGAATATTGTTCCTCTATGCAATCAAATATATGGTTATTTTTCTTGGTTTAACTAGCTGTCGAACCGCTTAATTATGTTTTAGTTACTCTAATCGTTTTCTAGTATAGTACATACATCATTTCATACTAATTTTTGTATTTTTCGTTTAATTAATAATGTTCTTTTTATTGTGTTTATTCCATATTTAGATATGAAGATTTACTATTTTACCTTTTCCATCCCAAAACATTTACAATTTTCACTCATTTCCTCTTGCTATATACATTTTTTCTTACACTTACCCTTATTTTTACATATCTATTTTACTTTACCCACCCTCGTTTTTTTATGCACTTTTCTTATTACATTTTAATATTTGTGTAAAAAGTAACGTAAATATTATTTTGAAACGAATGTAATATATATTTTGAAAAGGGTAGAACGCAACTCAAAAAAACGGAGGTAATTGTACATATATTCTATCAGTAATATATATGTAGGTCCGGCCTTGAGGGTGATTTGAGGGGCGACGGCTGAGAAAGGGGCTGTCTTAGTAGCTTATTTTATAAGTTTTTATAATGTATAATTAAATATATTAATGATCAAAGTTGTGTATTGGTAAGCGTGTCCTATCAAAACGTTGCGAGTATTCCGTGACATATATGTTTTGCAAAGGATAGATCGCAAACTCAGAAAAACGGAGGTAGTATATATGAATATATATATTTCTAACAAAAACATTGGTGTACGTGTATTATTTTTGACAGGCGAAAGAAGTAGAAATGGAAGGGAAAACAATGAAGGCTTTTGTGGTGGTAGCAATATCAATATTGGTGATACTTGAGCCTAGTTTCGCAGCATCAGATCTAAGTTTGGACGTAGAAAGTGCAACGAAGACTACCTACTCAAATCTGATAAACGAAATTCGTGAAAAAGTCAAGGATCCGAAACTGAAGTATGGTGGTACCAACATACCAGTAATGGCAGCAGAAGCTCCAAAAAAGCCCAAGTTTCTTTTCATTGATCTCAAGGCATCAGGTGGAGGGACAATCACAATCGCTATCAGTAAAGAAGATAAGTTCAATTTATATGTGCTTGGATATCTTGACAAAATTAAAGTTAATAATAAAGAGGTTTTAAGAGCACATATATTTCGTGAACCTGACGTTTCTCCATATGCGACCAAGTATCTGTTCCCAGAGGTGCCTGTAGGTGATAATCGTCGGGAAATTTACTATGGAAGTAACTATTATGGATTGGAAAGCAAGGGCGGCGATAGAAAGAAACTGGGTTTGGGAGTTAAACAACTTGACATGTTTATCAACAATGTTTACGGCAAGCCGGTTAATGACAAGATCGAAGCTAAGTTTATGCTTATTGTCGTCCAAATGATAGCAGAGGCAACACGATTTGAGTATATCGAGAAATTTATTCTGGAAAATTTCGATGAGTTTGAGATTATGCCTGACCTTAAAATGATTAAATTGGAAACAAATTGGCAGGCAACTACACTAGGGATTAAGACCTCTAATAAGAAAGGGGAGATCAAGCCAGTGATAGATTTAACGTATGATAATGATAAGCCTTGGATTGTGTCCAAAGTTAGTCAAATTGCTCCAGATATGGGCCTTTTTAAATACGAAGGCGGCAGCAGCAGCAACCTAGCATCTCGGTTTTACAAGGTGTTGATGAATGTTTTTAGAGTCAATAATAATATTGGTGATGATGAAGCTGCAGAATTGTGAAGTAAACGAAGGCTGTAGTATGTGATGTATGATTACTTACTTATTTCTGCTAGTAAGGTATTAAGGTGTAATCGCATCTATTACTATATACTAAAAGAGACACCAGGAATGACACGTGTCATGTCCTGGTGTGATTTTTTCCCGCCAAAATATTTTTTTTTATTTTTTTACTTTAAAATAAATAAATTACATTACGCTTTTTTAAGAAACTAAGATAAAAATATATTTTAAATACCATAGATATGCACTGCATAATATATTATTGGAGGAAAGCTAAATCAATATTCTTTTTTCCTTTATGATATAATTTTATTTATGTATATAACTTTTTAATCTGATAAGAAATATAAAAATATTGATAAATGAACTTCTAATGTTAGTCTACTATTAATAATATAATACATGGTAACTGGTAAGTAAGAATGTTAATTAAAATATTTATACATGGTAAGTGGACTTCCCTCAAAAAAAAAAAAAAAAAAAAAAACATGGTAAGTAGACTAACATACAAGTTTATCAAGATTTTACTCAATTCAAAATATGTTGTATTTGACTAACTCGGTTATGCTCGGGTCTTTTCGAAAATTAGTCTTGAGTCATTCGGGTTTGGTTAACGTTGTTAGATCGTTCTACATACAAGTAAACGACTATAATTTTTAACTTTGTTTAGTAATATGCAAATTTAGTTCATTTGAATATTTTTTTTACACAACTTTGAATTTATACTTTTTCATATATCCTTTTTACTTTCATGTTTTCCTAATATCACAAGTCTTTTAGTTACTATTAAAATAATAAATTATTTTAGTAGTAGCCGTGCGTTGCACGGGCCCTAAACTAGTTTCTTAATTAAGTGAAAGCAAACTTTAGGGGTTATGCTGGATTGTCTCAAATAGGGGTGGACACGAACAATATTGTTCGTGAATAGCTCGAAATCGGTTCGATAAAAGTTCGGCTCGAGCTCGATTCGTTTGTAAATGAACCAAGCATGAACTTAAATTTATGGTTCGATAACTAAATGAACCAAACTCAAACTCAATAGTGTTCGGCTCAAAAGCTCGCGAGTTCGTTAGTTTAAGAATAATATTGTATATTTATGAGAATTTTAATACTATAGTCTAAATTATCAATTGAATGACAAATAGGGAAATATATTTTACATAACTTGTCCAAGAAAAATATTATTATAATGTTAGATTAAGAAATTTATTAATATATTATTGTACATGTTGGTAGAATGTGGTTTATTAGTTTATCGAGTCAAGGCTCGAAAAAGCTCGAAACTCGGTTCGAACTCGAAGAATTCTTATCAAGCCTGGCTCGATAAGGAATTTTAAGCTCAAGGTAAATTCGAACTCGGGAAAATTTAACCAAACCAAGCCGAGCCATATAGAGTTCGGCTCGGTTCAGCTCGTGTCCACCCCTAGTCGATCTCAAATACTTTTGTGGCCTCTTTTAATGTACCACTACTAGCAGTGGCAGTGCTTGGGACAAGAGTGCGCGGCCATCCACCCAATTCTTTTTTAAAAAACGTTTATACAACTTATATTCATTAGAATATAACTTATATTCATACTGAATCTCTCACACCAATACACATATGTATTCCTTCGAAGACTTTGAAACTCCAATTCGTATCGATCTGGATAATTTATTTTTTTGAAATAATATCATAAGATTAGTATAATCTTATCAAAAGAGTAACTATAAGTTATTGATACCCCAAAAATATAATTTTTTCAAAAATACTTCTTACAAATGAATTTTTCAAACAATATATGTTTGATATTTAAAAATAAACACACTAATTCTTTCACAATATTTGCTTATCCTAGCAAATTCGAACACAATTCTTTACCGCACCATATTTGTGTTTGTTCAAATAACATCCCATGCTCAACTGGCCTTGGGAGCAAGAGGTAAAACATGCATGTTCCTGCAGGGCTAGTGAAAGGCTTGTGAGGGGAAACTCACTCAACCATGGCAGTCAAATGTCGAAGATTGCAAGCATGTTCAATTTAATTTCCAGTTGGTTTGTAAGAGCAATTCAGCTCAATGTAGTGGTAGATCTTAGTTTAGGTAGTATGTAGTTTGTAATTCTGTTCATTAAGCCTATGTCAAAAAAAAAAAATCATTAGAAAAAATAATTTAACACGGATTAAATAATTTTTTTTTTGCATGTCAACACTTTAACTTGAAAATTCTGGTTCCGCTACTGTACTAGTCATGTAGATTGATCAGATTTGATTTGTATTCCCTCGATCTAGCAAGGGACCTGGGTAGAGGTCCAAAATTACTTTATTTATATGTCCTTCAATCGAATTTTATTACTCTAACAAAATGGTTAGCTTTGTTGAGGTAAATAAGTAACGATATTGTTTAGTTGAAGTAAATAAGTAATCGATATTGTTTATATCAATATATGTGAATTGCTATCGGTTAAACTAGTGTAGTCCTGTGTACGATCTAACTGTTTACTGTAACAAATGATGTAGACGGAATTCTATCCCAAATCTTGGATACCACCGCACAAAACTTTATCAATTAAGATAGTTGACATACACATACAAATCGAATCATTAGCGTGCATTAAGATCACATGTGTTATGATTTGTCCGTAATCAAAATCACTTAGCTTAGATCACGAGGAAGATCGTGCATTCTTGGTAGAAAACGGATAGAGTTGACGATGTTAGGATAAAGAAACCTTAGTTTTCTTCGTCACATATATTAACACATGGCTACAGCTCAACTAGATAACAAAGGATTGAGTTGTTTAGCCTAATTATAAATTTGATCGGACGAACCAATTGCTTGTTGCACTACAAGAATTTGTATCTTTAACGACAACCTAATTACGACGGGTCAAAAATCCCGTCGTAAAAGCCTTTTGCGACGGGGGTAACAACTAAACAATGACGGGAATAACTGTCGCAAATGTCTTTTACGACGGGTTTACGACGGTATTTCTATTAACGACGGCCCCCTTTTATGACGGGCTCGCGACAGGAAATCCCGTCATTAATCAACGATTCTTGGCCTTTCGCGACGGGATTTCCCGTCGTTAATAATACAATTTCTTGTAGTGTTGGTTTAGTGGTGATTGGGGCTGAACATGATAGGGAGAACCCGTGTTCGATCCCCCATAACAACAATTGAGAGGGGACTGGAACCTAACCACCCAGAACTCGCTCCGAATCCGGATTTCCTCTAAGGATGAAACGGCTGCTAACACACCATAAAAAAAAAAAAAATTGACCGGACGAACTACTTAGTCGGGATTTTCTATTCTTTCGATCTATTTAATTTTGTTTCTTATTTTCCAAATTTTAATGGACGCCATGTATACGTGATTCAAATTTCAAAATACGTATATGCGCCGAAATCACTTTAAAAGAATAAATTAATATTAAGGTATTTTTAATTATTCTGTGTAATAGAGATCCCGGGCCACTTTCAAAAGATTGGGTAGCCACGCAACCGAGATGTTTTTCACATGTCAAAATTAATTTAGCAAACAAAGTTCTTATCTATTGAATCAAACAAAAGTCAGACAAACTCCTGTTAAATTATTGAACCTAACGAAGTTAATTGGTTCAATTATTACAAATAAATTAATTTTTGATCTACAAATTAAATAGTAGAACTTCAATTATTACAAATAAATTAATATTAGATCCGAAAATTAAAATTAAATTAAATAGTAGAATTTCAATCATGTAAGTCACCCGTGTTAATATGCATGGAACAAATAGTCTATAAGTCGTGGTCCAAAGTGTTCAATTATTTAACCCAATAACCAAGGGGATTGTTGGATATAACAAACGTAGAAATATTATTAACACATCGATCTATAATTCAATTCACATGCATGCTGAATTGCTGATTGTTGATAAGAATAATGGTCAATATACAAAGCATATATAAGCAGGTTAATCAGGAATTAAGACTCTTTAAAAGCGTGTGAGAAAGGTAAAAGAATCCCTACGTCCAAACTATCCCTAGTGAGAATTAGGACTCCCAATCTGAAAAAATGCGAAGTTACGGTCATAATCACTAATCGATCCAATCTAGCTTAGCTTGGTTCCACTTCTCATTATTAGAGTACAATTTTCTACGGTATAACCCAACACTCACAAGTGTAATGTAAATGTGTCAGATGACCAACTCAACCAAAAGCTTAAGTGTAATGTTTTATACTCTATCACGCTCCTCACACATGAAAGCCATTTGGGCTTGAAGTGTGGATGCAGCATAGGCCTTATCATATCCGCAAAATATTCCACTTTGAAAGGAGGGGTGGATGAGATTCGAACCCGTGACCTTTGCGTCACATTGGCTCTGATACCATGTCAGATGACCAACTCAACCAAAAGCTTAAGCTGATGGTTGAAGCCCCAAGATTAGTTTTATACTCTATCAAAATGTTATGTTAGGATAAACAATTTATATTCTTATTAGTTAACTCATTCCTATCATTATACGTACTATTTACATGATGATGAACAAACTTTGGTGGATATATATGTGATTGGGGGGACTGGGAAGTAACAAGTAGGAAACTGAGTGGGTAACTTATAAGTTGTTTTCAATGTAAGTATGTGAAAACTAATTTTAAAGTATTGTGAGTGAAAAAGTTTTGGAGGATTCCTTAATAAAATACTTCTTTGTTATATGTTGGGTGGACCAATGAGGGTATAAGTAAAATTTACATGCGGCTAAAAATGAATTAAAACAGAGTTTCAGAGTGTAAAGAACCTTTAAAAAAGGATTTAAACGGAAACCGTAAAGATACTTCAGAAACTGATGTAGAATGTTTTTAGGGATAGGGATGATTTAGTTTAATTTCTTTATCTTTTTACTTCAAACGCTCAACGACTTGGCCTCTAAAGCACCGATTTAGTAGGGTTCTTCTGTATACTGTGTATATACCACGTTTTAATAAAAATCCAAATGTTATTATAAATTTAAATAATCTTAGCATCTTCGTCTATTACCAGCAACGAAGACCAATTGTGCTCGCGATCCTCGTGTTGGATGCATGATATTGATTTATTTAATTTGTCGTGTTCTCTGGCAAATTAAAAAATATTTTTTAAAAGTAATTAATAATTTAGCATCTTTTGTCTGCCTATTTAAGGAAGATAGCAAAACATATATTGGGGGTATCCTTTCACTAAATTATCACATATCGATCGTTATTCTTTATACTAGTCATTTTATACAACGCCTCAACAATTCGGTAAGTTTCTCTATATTCAACTATGCGTTTCTCTTCATACTATCCGTACTTGTTAATGGTAAGTAGAGATGGTTGGTGGGTAGGACTCAGTCCACCTTGATACAGTTTATAGTGGATCACGTGGGTCGGATCTACTTTTGACTCATGACACAACCCGTCCAATCCGGGTATTTAATTTTTTGATGTGTCGTAGGTTGAGTTTTTTTAACACAACTTATTTCGACCCACCCTATCGGACCCGACACAACATATCACGGCACACCCGACCCATCCAACCCAACACATGAATCCAACCTACCCAACACTCGAACTCAACCCACCAAACCCATCCTTATTTAAAGCATTTTGTATGTTTGAAATGCTAACAAATTCTAATTTTATTGTTTAAATATACATTAACCACATTTGTGTGAGTATTTGAATAACATAAAAATTAAGTAATTTAAGTTCATATAAAATTTATAACTTTTTAACGCTTAAGTAGTCACCCAAACCCACATGACCTACATCAACGCCTAAAACTCGTTTAAACCCACCAAACCCGGCCACCTGAACCATTGGAGTGACACCAAGCCTCAAAATCTGTCGTAATCCACCAAACTCATAAGACCCACTCGACCCACACAACCCATGATCCACGTAATCCACGACCGACCCCCATCATGTATTGTGTCCATTTTTTCCGACACAACCTACGACTTGACCCATCCTTAGTTTAACTGAGGTACGTGGGTCGTGTGTCAAATATCCTCGATCCACGACCCACCAAACCCACCCATGACCTACTCAACCAACCATGTTGGCCATCTCTAATTGTAAGTAGCATGATCCCCCCCCCCCTCCTTATGCAAGTTTGGAACGATGTATTAAAAACAAAGGCCTTTGTGGCAAATAAGCCCAAGACTTATCTTTTAAGTGCAAACCAGTCCTCCTACTTTTAATTGAAGCAAATCAGTCCCTTACGTTTTGTAATTAGTGCAATCCACATCAAAATAAAATTTTCAATCAATCTAAACCTGAAATCCACTATACAACTTTAATTTCGCCAGAAAACAACTCCAATTTTAACGCTATAAATATTTTTGTACAATATACGTTGTATATAAAATTTTAATAATTACAAAATCCTAAATTCACAAAAAAAAAAAAAAAAAAAAGGAAGAGAGAGAGAAAGAAAAGAACTGCAGGAAGCAGCAAATCGCAGGAAACAGCAACAACGAGCTCTTAACTATACGAATTAAATAATTTACATATTGAAATTGTAATACATGTATTTCATAATTCACATAATTTAAAGATGGTTTTCCGATAAATTTTAAAGTATTCATACTAAGAGTAACCGAAATATACTACTACGTACTTAATAATTAAATTGCACAATTTAGAAAGATATGGGGCTGATTTACTTTAATTAAAACTGTAAAATTTTATTATATACTACGTACGTAAAGGTTTACAAGAATTTGTATTTCCTATATAACCTTTGACTTATTAAAAATTAATTTTTTCTATTTATGTCAAGATCTTTAACATAGTATATTTCTTATCAATGGTTTTTTCTTCTTTTTAAGCTGAGGAAACTATTGATTTTTTTAGCCAATAGGATAACCTTAATGTTTTGTCAATTCTTTTCTTTATGTGCTCATTTAAGCTTCAGCGCGACCAAATGATCAAATAAAATACTCCAGTATTTATTGTACCTTAAATAAGGTATAACCTATAACCGGTTAGTGGTTACACATAGTAAAGTATTGTCAGTATGATGTCATTGGTTTTCAATTCGTATTGTTACAATTACAAGTTAGCTAGTAATCTTCTACGTAGCAATTCCATTAAAGAAACATGTAGGGATCGGGGGACTGTATTAGGATCAGATCGAGTATACTTTCTCCGTTTGGAAATATTTGCAACGTTGGTCACTTTCACACATGTCAACGTACAATTTTAATCGTTAATAAGCAAAAAATTTCAAAAGTTGATATTTTGAAAATATATATATCCATTGAGACGAATCTAACAAGATTACACATGACTATGTTTTATTTGGCATATAAATCACCAACAATAATCAAAGTAAATGCGTGAATAGTGTAAAATGCATGTCCAAATTAATATTAGGAGTATTTCTGAGCAAAGAAAGTATTACTTACACATACTTAAGGCGTGTTTACATGGATTATAATAACAGGTAAACTAAAGAGATCGACAACTAAGTATGAAGTTGTCAGCAACAACAATATGGGTTCTTCGTTGGTGCATGATGATGGTTGTTGTGGTTGCGGTTGCGGTTGTGCCGCCATCACTAGCAGTAGTAGAAGATGAAGAAATGATTGAAAACCTAAGATACACCACTGTAACATTTGAACTAACAAATGGTGTTACAGGCTACTCAAGTTTCATGACAAGGTTGCGCAACGCTGTGGAAGCCCCAACTAGAGCGTGCGGGTTACAATCAACACGAAGCACACCATTACCAGGAGCCGAATACATTCACGTAGACCTCAAAATCAGCAACACACAATGGGTTACTTTAGGAATAGATGTCAAAGACTTCTATGTTTGGGGTTATCAAGACAATGTTAGATATAACGGCAATTATAGAGCAAGTTTCCTTAATGATGCCCCTCAAGCTGCTAAGAACAACCTTTTCCGTGGTTCAACAATTAGAACCACTAGGTTCGGAGGTAATGTTAGAATAATGTCTTGAATTGGTCAAACCCCTTACTGCAACGCCCCACCACGGGGATCTCGTTGCCCGATCAGCGAGTCGGGGTTCATGGGTGACGCCCCTGGTTTTGTGGTTCCGGGGTAACGCCCCCGAACTTAAGGTATTTGTTATTCTGGACTAGAGTTATCTGTTTTGGACCTATTTTCTGGATTTTTTCGCATCTGTCACTACAAGAAATTGTTAACGACGGGAAATTCCGTCGCTAAAGGCCAATAATCGTTGATTAACGACGAGATTTCCTGATGCGGACCCGTTATAAAAAGGGACCGTCGTAAATAGAAAATCCCGTCGTTAACCCGTCATAAAAGACATTTACGACGGTTGTTCCCGTCTTTGTTGGGTTGTTAGCCCCATCACAAAAGGCTTTTGCGACGAGATTTTCGACCGTCGTTATTAGGTTGTCATAAAAGATACAAATTCTTGTAGTGTGTCTAGAAAGTACTATACAAAATATCAAGGTCATAACCTAGTCGTATTCTGTAATACGAACCAAATTAAATCTCTGCGTTCTTTATTTACATTATTTAATATTTTTTTACATCCGTTATAACAGGTAACTATAACAGTCTTGAGCCGGCTGCCGGTATTACTCGAAGGAACCTTGTGCTAGGAATTCAGAACCTTGACGGGGCTATAAGAACGGTGTACGGGAAACAAGAAAGTGAGTTAAACAAGGGTAATGCAGAGGCTAGGTTTTTCCTTATTGCCATCCAAATGGTTGCGGAGGCAGCACGTTTTAAATTCATGGAGGAGGCCATTGTTAGGAATGATAACACACCAGATTTCAAAAGGAAAATGGTGGCTTTCCAGAATGATTGGGATCCGATCTCAACTGCGATTCATAGAGCAGAAGCCGCAACACCAAAATGTACAAGGATTACGCCAACCCTCGTAATCAGTAACACTGAGTACAGACAAGAGGTGAATACAGTTGCTGAAATAAAAGATGATATGGGTCTTCTTAAGTATAGATCCACTACCCTTAGCAGTATTGCAAGCTCTATTCTGGATGATGATGAATTTCTTGAATCTGCATTGATCTGATTTGTACAGATCAGATTGCCTCGCTGGCATACTTGGCTTATACAATAGTACGTAGTACGTGTGTATGTCATAATAAGTAACTATCTGTTACAAAATAGTATAATCTCTGATCTTATGTATTGGGCTCTAGTCGCCGGCTGCAAAGACATACATGTTATCCATCTACAACTAAATGAATAAATCTTTCTGTTTTATCAAACCTCTTGTATAAGCGAAATTGCATAAACTAGGACTATTATTGTTGTGGGTCCAGCCCACTTTTATGCATAAGTAATTTTAATATTTGTGCTTGTGATATAAGTGGAAGTCCAGTCCAATTCTCCACTTATTGTTGTGGCCCAATGATAAGTTAAGTTGAAGCTTATTTGAGAATGTTAAAGGTTTTTTGGCTGACCACAGAGGCAACAAAGTGTGTAAGAAAATCAGAAAAACATACACAAAAAGGAGAGGAGAGAAAGAAAAGAGACAACTCGGATTTTTTAGGATACTAGGTTAGGTTCCGTGGAACGCACGGATAATACTAAATAAATTTGCTCTATTCTTACTAATTTATTTAAAACAAAATCATATATCATGGGTTGTTGAAAATTAGAGAAATTTATTATTTATTCGAATTATAAAGCGTTTAGTGCAATCTTAGGTGTTTTGGGTTTCGACAAAAAGTACTTAAGTTGGGCAAAAAAAAAATTATCAGGTAACCGTTTTCTTTTAAAATTGAATGAAATCCATAATTGTAACCATAATCGTACCCGCTACATAAAATTGAAGAAAATAATAATAAAAAATGCTTGTTTGGCTATGGACATATAATTACATATTATTTTTTAAAACTATTGTATGTAGGCTAAGAGTATAATTTATTTATTTTTGAAAAAGGTTTATGAAAATCAAAATACTATCTTGCTATTACGTAGTAGTAACTTACTAGGTATATTATAATACACATGTAATCGTAATTTTGAAAAAACAATAATAAAAAATCAGGAAATTGGATATTTAAAAGATTCTTTAATTAAAAATTTATTTTTTAAAATAATGTAAGGATACACCAGGAGATGACACGTGTCATTCCAGGTGTGTCTTTTATTATATAGTATTGATGATTGATGTTTCACAAAACTGTCGTTTGCCAGAGTTTCAACTGTTGGATTAGGCCGATTTTTGTCAGCTTGTGAGGACACATATGGCCTCATTTTGAACGGTTAGATTGTTGTTTGAGCTATGATTTATCTGTAATCGCAGCTGGACAAAACCTACGAATTCGTGCAAGTTAATCCTGATAAAATAAGTTCTCAAATCAGCTTGTGCTTCATTGGGGCTCAACATATGTGGCTATCCTTTTAAATCTTCAAGACCCTTAGCTCTAAAATAGATAGCAATATAGCATAAATGTGAGGACTCAGTAAAATAATTTAACTTAGCTGAGCAACTACTCTGTAATGATTTAGAACCGCTTAATTTGTCAACATATTTCGTTGTCCTACGATACATAGTATCACGTGATTACGTGAAATTGTGAATGATCGGTGTTTATTCAAGTCAAATTTTCTCTTCAATTATTGTCCTTTTATTATTTTTTTATTTCAGCATCAATTACTAGTCATCTTTTTCCTTATAAACAAGTCATTAATTAATGAATTGATATACGTAACATCTTCTACTTCTTTATCCGCATGAGATAAGTTCGTGGAAATTAAATGACTCATTAGACACGTTAAATAAAGAAGAAACTCACCAACTAAACATTGCCCCAACTATAAAATGGGGGTATTTGTCTCTCATCAATAACAATTAAAACAACAAATACAAAGTTACAACTTACCGCCTTAGACCTGATATCGCATTCCGTCTACATAATATAATTAACTGGTTAAGAAGTGTAAGAAGTTCGGGCGATTGAGATGGCCATGAACATGAAGGTTGGTTATGTGCTACTCATGGTTGTCGTTGTGGTGTTAGGAACCATGACTCAACCGATTTTAGCGGCGCGTGGAACCCCACTAAGGGTCCTAACCACAAACATGATGTTTGAGATTGATCAACTCTCGAACATCATGGTTGAGAATCGACCTCAAAGGTGCCAACAAAGGAACGAAATCTGCAATAGTTACCTCCAGTGTTGTCCTGACCTCGTATGCTACACAAGGGGAACTTGCGGAGATCTGGTCGTCTAACCAATTATGCTACGACATCAAGTAATTAATCAAGATATGTGATTATTGGATGTTGTTTAAGAATAATATGCGGAGTATAAGTTAATAATGAAGCTTTGGTGCTTGGCAATATGTTGTTGCATGTTTGTGTGTTGTTTCCTTCATGTATGTTGTTCAAAACAACTTTTAAACTAATGTGATAGTTCATCTTATTTTTATGTATTTCAAGAAATTTTAGTTCAAGTAAGGTCAAATTATATTGATAAGTTCATACAAGAGTTGATAAGCTAGGGATCGATTATCCGGCCAATTAATTAAGGATTTTGTATAATTTATAACTAAAATAAGTATTACGAGTAATAAGGTTGAATTAGTACGTGTAGATAAATGAAAATCTGGTGAATATATATAAACACATCTTAACACGCAAAATTTTGTCGATGATCTTTGGAAACCTCAAAGACTATGTATAGTAAAAATCTTGGCTATTGTTCTTCTAATTCCTTTCTACATAATGTAATGCATACATTATCTCTTTGACTTTCAGGTATATGTAACATACACGTCAAACAATACGAAGTATTTGTATAATGATAATTGACATTGACAAATGAACGATATTTATGACACATCAATTTGTTTTATTACAGTGGTGGAAGAGGATTATTTAATGTAATCGTTATTGCTAAATTGAAAATAATTTTAAAAAATTATACATATCAAATGTGGCGCTTTTTTCTGAAGGTGCCACATTTAAACATTTTAAAGGTGATAGTTTTTAGAATACTGCCCCCTTTGGTGCAATCAAATGTGGCACTTTTCCTTGAAAAGTTTCATCTTTGCCTGTGTCAAAGGTGGCACTCTTTCGAATAAGTGTGACATCACAAATTCTTATTTACACTGAGGTGTACGATAAATATTGTACACCAAAGTTAAAATTGATGTAAAATGCTTAAAAGTCACCATTATATATGTAAAAGTTATCTACTTTTTAGTAATAAAAATTTTCATTTTAACAAAAAATATTTATTCAAAATCACTAATAATGTATAAAATTAATCATTTAACACTTTACAATGTTTATCTATTAACTTTTTTTTTAAAAGTATAAAAGTTAGAGAAAACTGAGTAAAAGTTAGAGAAAACCGGATTAAAGTTATGTTGATGTACAATAAATTTATTGTACAACTTGTGCACGCAAGACCTTTTGGTGTCACATTTGCTAATTAAATGTGGCTTTTTTGGAGTGATACATTTGTAAACTCATCTAATGTGCCACCCTAATAGTACCTTAAAAGGGCCATCATCCCATTTTAAGTGGCACACTTTATCTTTTTTCACTAGTGTATTACGAGGCATATGATCAATGTATGCATGCGATTTTGTTAGACGTGAGAAAATTATTTTATGCAATTCCACTATTAGCATCCAATCCTACATCTCTCTAGGTTTTTTCATTTAACAATCACTTATCTAACTTAAGTATCGTATGAGATCTCTCGGACACATTTCGAAACGGTCTAACGGTTCTACACGTGATCGACTAAAAGGAGACAACAGTCAAATACGTTATCAATATATTAAGCTAATCTACGAAATATTATATTATCTTTGTAGTTTCTTGTGGAGAAACAAAACTTTGATCATTCCTTCACCTATTGAAGCATATCCGTGACACGGAGATACCTCGATATACACCGGGTGGAGGGAAAAAAAAATGCATTTTGATCAAAGTTGAAAACTTCTCTTAAAGTTGGATGAGACTATATATAGAGTTTTCATATATTGTTGTGGAAGAATCTTATATGGAGTAGTCGTCAATTGGACATATATATGGTGGCTGGCAGGTTACCGTTGATGGCATGCTTATGAGGAGACCTTGAGAATTTGATGCATTACCCTCAATTCAATAATGTTTTTTCCTCTATACGTCACAAACACGACACGGACGGAAGGCGGTGGTGGCGCGCATGTGGATACCCCAATCTAGCCCAAACCACTAGGAGAAATACTTCAAAGTATATACTATAAGTATAGTCATAGTATTATTTATCCAGGTAGAAAATTGTAGGTCAAAGGCTCCCCAAGCTTTCTCTCGGTGCACGATAGCCTTATCGTGCTCCGTTGCCATGGCACGAAAAACTGGGGGCAAAGGGCAAGGTAGCAAGCATAATTCTCATGGAAATGTGACGACGAAGCCTCGTGGACCTTCATCGGATTCGCAGGCTCTCAGAACGCGTCCGATTGAGGAACTATTAGGCGTGGAGGCACTAGATTTTGGAATGGAGAATGAAATTCTCACTCCGAAATCAAGTGTGCAACATCTTCAACTGAGATCAGAGGTGCGACACTCATTCAATGAGTGGATGCAGCAGATTCACCATTCTTCTGAGTTGGTGCGTCAAAACAGAGCAAACATGGATGTAGGTACAATTTCTGTCCCTATTTTGCAGCAATTGGATGAGATATCTGTGCATAATAATGATGAAGTTGGTAGCATATCTGATAAATCAGTTTCGAATAAATCGGTTGAAAATCTAGACCCTATTTAGATTGATTTGGATGACATTCAGGAAGAAATAGAATTCTGGAATTCTGCTATTTTGTGCTATGTTGTTGGTGCTAATCCACCTGCTCATGTTATGGAGGGTTTTGTTAGACGAATATGGAAGAATCACAAGCTTGATAAGGTAGTCATGGTGCAAAAAGGGATGTTCCTAGTTCGATTTCACACCATGGACATGAGGGATAAGGTGTTAACAGGACACTTTTTCTTTGATGGTAAACCATTGATCATGAAGCCATGGAGTGTAGATATGGACATGGAGAAGGAGGAGATTAGGTCTGTTCCTATATGGATCCAATTAAAACTTAATATCAAATATTGGGGGGGAAAGGCACTCTTCAAAATTGTGAATCAAATAGGGAAACCTGTGAAAAGAGATTCTGCCACTACTAATAGGGATAAGTTTCACTTTGCTAGGGTTTTAGTGGACATGCCTATTACTCACAGTTTGCCTGATCAAGTTTCTTTCATGGATGAACATGGTGAATTGATTAAGGTAGACATAAAGTATGAATGGAAACCTAGTAAGTGTGGGGTGTGTAAGATGGTGGGACACCAAGATGCTGAATGTAGGCAAGGTAATAGGAAAGCTTGGGTGCAGAAACACTCAATGCAGCCAGTGAAACTAATGGTGCAAGCTCCTGCAGTTGATCAAGAGGGTTTTCAACAAGCTCTTAGGCCTATCAGGGTGAGAAACTCAATTGCAGCACCAACACACTTGAAAAACACTTTTCATTTGTTAAATGAAGAGGAAATTGGTGAAGTTGAACATGTAGTAGTGGAGGTGGACATTGAAGATGGGGCAGGTGAGCTAGGAGGAGGGAACTCCTCCCACTCTTATGGATAGAATTGTAACTTGGAATGTCAGGGGTCTTAATTTAGCTCATAAGCAAGGTGTAGTGAAGCAATTCATTCACAATCACCATGTGGGGCTAGTAGGACTTCTGGAGCATAAGGTGAAGGTTCCTAATCTTGGGAATCTTTACCAAAAAGTATTTTTGAATTGGTGTTTCACTAGTAATAGCAGTTATCATGATGGGGGTAGGATTGTGCTTGCTTGGAATCCTAGCAGTTTTGTTGTGACTATTCTACAAGTTACAAGCCAGCTTATTCACTGTCTGGTTAAGCCAGTGGGTGGTTCTTCTAGTTTTTATTGTACTTTCATCTATGCTTTCAATGAAAGTCATAAGAGATTGGATCTTTGGAGTGATCTCAAAGCTTTATACACTCAGGATGCTTGGATTATGTGTGGTGATTTTAATTGTGTAATGACCACTGAAGAGAAGATTGGGGCTCCTGTTAAGAATGCTGAGATTGTGGATATATGTCAATGTATGCATTTCTGTGGAATGGAAGATATTAAGAGTGTGGGGAATTATTACACTTGGAACAATAAACAGCAAGGTGCTGCCAGAGTATTTTCAAAGCTTGACAGAATTATGGCAAATTCTAATTGGCAAACTCAATTTCCCACAGCTGAGGTTTGTTTTATGAATGAGGGCACTTTTGATCATTCCCCTGGTTTGCTTACTGTTTATCCTAGAACTGGAGGGGGAAAGAAGCCTTTTAAATATTTCACTATGTGGAAGAGTTCTCCTGATTTTCTCTCTATCATTCAGCATCAATGGAACAAGCAATTTCATGGCACAAAGATGTATGTGGTTGTTAACAAATTGAAGCAAGTTAAGGGTGCTTTGAAGGATCTGAATAGAGTGGGTTTCTCTGATATTCAGGCTGCAGATATTAAGGCATTTAATGATATGAATGCAGCTCAACAGGCTATGCATCTGAATCCTTCTGATGTAACTTTGGCTGATCTGGAACTACAGGCTATCAGTGAATATAGATTAAAACATCAGGCTTATTTGGATTTTTTGAGACAAAAAGCAAAGATGGACTGGCTCAAAGCAGGTGATGAAAACACTACTCTTTTTCACCAGAGCATCAGACAGAGAAGAACTCTGAATCAGATTTATAGTATTTATGATATGCATGGCAATTGGAAAGAAGATTCTACTGAGGTGTCTATGGCTTTCTTGGAGTATTATACTTCCTTATTGGGTACTACTCAGACCAATAGGAAAGCAGTTCTCAATCAAGTGGTCCAGCTAGGTCCTCTCATAAATGATCAACATAGAGCAATTCTGAATGGTCCATACACTGCAGATGAAGTAAGGAAGGCTTTGTTCTCTATTCCTGGGGTTAAAGCTCCAGGTCCAGATGGTTTTGGTACCTTTTTCTTTAAAGATTCCTGGAGTATTGTTGGTGATGAAGTGGTGGCTGCTGTTTTAGATGTTCTACAACAAAAGAAGCTTTTGAAAGAGCTTAATCACACAGTGATCACTCTTATTCCTAAGATTAAATGTCCTAATACAGTGAGTGATTTTAGACCCATTTCTTGCTGTAACACACTGTATAAGTGTGTTACTAAGGTGCTGTGTAATAGGCTTAGACAAATCTTACCTGATTTGATCATGGAAAATCAGGGTGGTTTTGTTCATGGAAGGCACATTTTCCATAACATTATGGTGGTGCAGGACTTAGTGAAGCATTATGGTAGGAAGGATGTCAAACCTAGTTGCTTAATGAAGATTGACTTACAAAAAGCTTATGATACTGTGGATTGGAATTTCTTACAGGAGATGTTGGAGCAATTGGGTTTCCCTGAACATTTTGTGCATCTTGTGATGGAGTGTGTCACCACTCCTATGTTCTCCTTGATGATCAATGGCACTATGCATGGGTTTTTTAAATCTCAGAGAGGGCTAAGACAAGGTGATCCCATGTCTCCTTTGCTCTTTGTCATTTGCATGGAATATTTGTCCAGAGTTCTGCACAGCATGAGCTTGCTGCCTTTGTTCCAGTATCATCCAAGGTGTAAAGCTGTAAAGCTCACTCATCTCTGCTTTGCAGATGATCTGATCTTGTGCTGCAAAGGTGATTTTGCTTCTATCTATCTGTTGCTACAGGCTTTCAAGCTATTCTCTGATACTTCTGGTTTACAGCCTAACAAACAGAAATCTTCTATCTATTGCTATGGGATGTCTGATTCTGATATTAATAGGGTAGAATTGGTTTCTGGTTTTACCAGAAGTGTTTTGCCTTTCAAGTACTTGGGGGTACCAATTTGTTCTAAGAAAATCACCACAGCTCAGTGTGATATGTTGGTGGACAAGATGATTGCAAGAATTAAAGTTTGGAGCTCCAGGAATCTCTCCTACTCAGCTAGAATGCAACTGATCAATTCAGTCTTATTGAGTTTGCATATGTATTGGGCCCAGGTGTATGTGCTCCCTAAGCAAGTTTTATATGAGATTAATAAGATCTGCAGGTCTTTTCTTTGGAGTGGCAAAGCTTACAGCACAAAACCAAGTAATATCTCTTGGGCACAGTCTTGCTGTCACAAGAAAGAGGGTGGTTTAGGCTTCAGAGATGTTGTTAAGTGGAACATTGCACTGATGGGCAAATATGTGTGGGCTGTTGCTTCCAAACAGGATAATGTTTGGATTAAGTGGGTCAATGCTGTATATGTTAAAGATGGGGTTTGGTGGGATTACCAGCCTAATGCTTCAGCCAGCTGGTATTGGAGGAAAGTTTGTGAAACTAAGGAGATTTTAAAGCAATATTACTCTCAGAATGAGTTTAGTACTATTGCTCAGTACTCAGTTAAAGTGGTATATGAGAAATTAATTGAGGCTAGACCTTTGGTCACCTGGGACAGGTTAGTTTGGAATAGGCTAAATGTTCCAAGACATAGATTTATTTGCTGGATGGCTGTTAAAGCTAGGCTTCAAACCACAGCAAAGCTTGCTAGAATTGGTGTTAGTGTGTCCCCACTGTGTTTATTGTGTGGACAACAGGATGAGGATCATAATCATTTGTTCTTCTCTTGCTCCTACAGTCAGCAATGCCTTAATGATATTAGAAGCTGGATGAGTATCCCTGGTGTTTCTTCTGATCTTCAGCAGATCACAAGGGGGATTGATCATAGCAGGCATTCTCAGTTCAAGAAGCAAGTCTGGTATGCAGGCCTTGCAGCAATTGTCTATGTAGTTTGGCAGTGCAGAAATGGTAGCTTTTGGGATAAGTATGTTCCTACAGTGCAGAATTCTGTAAAGAGCATTAAGCATGCTGTGAGAGATAGAATCAAAGTTGTAATGCCTAAGAAGGTTAGTAGAAGGGATTGTACTTGGTTTTTGGCTCTGTGAGCTTGTATAGGTGTTTCTGTTTGCTTGCTTCTTGGTGGTAAGGTCCAACCTAGTTGGTTCGTGCCTCTTGAAGTTAAGCTTAGGTTGTAATTTGGTTTTTGTGCTTAATATTATCCTTACTTGCCTAGCAAAAAAAAAAAAAAGTATAGTCATAGTTAAACAAGGGGAAAAGTCTTTTTCCTTTCCATGTGGGACAAACTATATTATTCTCTTTAAGTAATATGTTTGAAAACCATCTTTTTCATTTCTACCGACGTGGGACAAACTCATTTTCACAAATAGTACTTCGTAGTGTTTAAAATTTATACTTTGCATTATATCCAACATTTCTAACAGAAGGAGGGACTAGAAAGAGGCATCCCATCGCGCGCTGGTTTAGTTCGAGTTCATGGCACGTGTACGGTGTGACGGGTTTGAATAGGGCGATGTTTTATGTCACTTTAGATTATGTTTCTTATGGAATTGAAGCTAAATAGTAGATTAATACTTGAAGATATAGAACTCTCCGATCCTTACCAATTTTGTCATTGTTGGGTTGCAAGTTGAAACAATTAATGGCATGTTTAAAAATTAGGATTTTGCCACCATGCGTGCCAGCGCCTCTCCTGAGTATCTACGGCTTCCTAAAATTTGCAATCAAGTTTATGTAAATTAAACGTTTGAGACGGTTTTGAGTATCAAATCAAGACATTGACGGATTAACAAGAGAGCTAAAAAAAATATTAAAGATGGTCCTGCTTAATAAACACCAGAAATTTGCTTTGATTAATTAGGGAATGAAATACATACAACACGCAACAATAATAGTTATAATACTTCCATTATTGCCACCTTATTCATACACAATTACTAACAATAAAACACATATACTCCGTACAAAGCTTACTTGCCTTGGTACTTTAGAAGCCCCATGTCTGGAGCAATTTGACTGACTTCCGACACAATCCAAGGCTTATCTTTATCATACGTTAAATCCAACGCTGGCTTGATCTCCCCTTTCTTAGTAGAGGTCTTAATTCCTATGGTGATTTTCTGCCAACTCTTTTCCAATTCAATCGTTTTAGGGTCGGGCCTATTTTCAAATGAATCGAAATCAGCCAGAATCAAGTTCTCGATATACTTGAATCGTGTTGCCTCTGCTATCGTTTGGATGACAATAAGCATAAACTGAGCTTGGATCGGAATAGTTTTCTCGTCAATTGGCTTCCCGTAAACATTTTTTATAAACTTGTTAACTTGTTTAACACCCAATCCGAGTTTGGTTCTACTTCCACCCTTCTTCTCAATATCCAAATATGCACTTTTGTATTTAATTGTTAGACGATTAGCACCTGCAGGTACCTCTGGAAACATATTCTTGGTCGCATATGCAGATGCATCAGGAAATATATGTGCTCTAGAAACCTCTTTATTTTTAATTGTAATCTTGTCAAGATAGCCTTGCACATATAAATTGAACTTATCTTCTTTACTGATACCTATCGTGATTGTCTTTCCATCTGATGACTTGAGATCAATCAAAAGTAACTTGGATGTTCCTTCTTTTGCCATTACTGGTATGTTGGTACCTCCATACTTGAGTTTCGGATCCTTGACATTATCACGAATGTCGGTTAACAGTTTGGAGTAGGTTGTTTTTGTAGCACTCCCAACATCCAAACTTAGATCAGATGCTGCGAAACTAGGCTCAAGTATCACCATTATTGATATCGCTACCACCACAAAAGCCTTCATTGTTTTCCCTTCCATTTCCTACCGTTCTGTCACCTGCATGTCAAAAATTGTCATTATTTTTTATCAACTTCTGTTTAATTAAATTTCAAACAATATGAATCGGCCGTGGTAACCCTATTGGGAAAGAGAAGATTTTGGTCCATTTATAAGTTGAATAGAGGTTTCATACAAAAACCGAGCTATAATGGCAATACAAATTACAAATGGCTACTTATTGTACACAAGCCCTCAAATCTAACCATTAGGCCAAGACCTTATTGATTCTCTTTCTTCAATATGGAGTAGCTTACCTGTGGCCTGTGGGTAGTATTAAGTTTCAACGACTTACATAGTTACATAGACGTTTATAACAAAGTATACGTGCCACGTGGAACCCTCTCTCACAGGAAGCATCAATTTTGCAAGAAATATGCTTATAGAAATTTCGCCGACTATTTATTATACTTTTTACTCCACGTAAATATATACTCTGTAACTTGGAATAATGAATGTTTGTTACAAAGTACTATGTACTAATAAGTAGTAACTCTTACAATTATTTTATACTTTCACTAGATGTTTATGGGAAAAACATCTTAATTTGACACCAAATAATTTCTAAGTAGAGAAAATAATTCAAAGTAACAATTATTCATGCTACAATCAAATTGCATTTTTAAAAGTAGAAATCGGAGCACGATCCGGGCTACACACTAGTAATTTATAAAAGTTGACCGAGGCAAAAGACATACTTTTTTGGGCTACTATTGGCTGCATAGAATTTTTTTATTATTTTTTTGTGAATGAGTTATCAGAGTAATATAATTTATAAATGGGAAGAGGGATTGGAATCTGAGATATAACTCCTAGTTTGAACTAGTAGGCCAATACTTCATTGGTCGGCCACTTGGCCGCATAGAAAATGGGTGCATGTGTGTAATGCTATGATGGTGATTAACACAACTCGATCACAAGATTTAAAAACATGATTTTAGATGAAGGAAAGTATGAAGGCAAACACGTAGTTGAACTGTTGAATCTAATAAATATAGACAAACTTACCGAAATGTGTTGAGGCCTTGATGATGTACAGAATGAATAGTAAACTTAATAATGTGTGATAGTTTAGTGTTACAAGACTTACAACTGACTGAACACTGTTACCTTGTTTAAATAGGAGGCTGAGTTATCGACTTGCTAAGGAACACAACAAATTATACATAAACCAACACGAGGATCACGAGTACAAATATAATTGATTGGAGTCCAATAATTGAACGAGGTTGCAAATTATAATCCCTATTCCCTAACCTAACATTTACATACATTGTACTCTGTATATTATTACTACAAGGAAAAATCACTATCTAGACAGTCGCAAAATTACTAAAATCAGCAGTAAATTAAACTAATGGCTTAATTATGTACCACTTTCTTCTCTTTTTTTTAATTGGTTGCAACCAACTGCACTTTTACACTATTCGCATACTACCTTTTGAATTTTTGACAAGTGTGAAAATAAAACGGTTGCAACTACCACTACAAGAATTTGTATCTTTAACGACAACCTAATTACGACGGGTCAAAAATCCCGTCGCAAAAGCCTTTTGCGACGGGGCTAACAACCAAACAATGACAGGAATAACCGTCACAAATGTCTTTTACGACGGGTTTACGACGAATTTACGACGGGATTTCTATTAACGACGGCCCCCTTTTATGACGGGTTCGCGACAGGAAATCCCGTCGTTAATCAACGATTATTGGCCTTTCGCGACGGGATTTCCCGTCGCTAATAGTACAATTTCTTGTAGTGTACGGAGTAAACAAGAGCGTATGAAGTACATCAACTAATACATTGTCTGCCTGTCTAAACTATAGCTACTGCTTCCTCTACAACTCTCCCTCTTATCTACATTTTCTCATTAGGGTTTACGTGATTCTTATTAATATAATTAACTTGATTGTGTTAAAAAAATTTCCTTTATTTTGCTACGTAATTTGTTTCACTAATATAAACACTTAATACTTTAGGTTGTTTCAAAATAATTACAACACTTCTCTTATTGGTAACTTTAATCAGACTTATTCAATCATTAATTCTTTCTCTTTCCTCCCTGTCTTCATTAAGATTTGTTTCTTTGCAGCTGTCTATAGATTAGTCGCAAAATTACTAAGAGCAACGGCAAAACTAAAGACTTAGACCTTGTTCGGTATTATTTTTATTTTCATTTTTCTTATTTTTAAAAAATTATAAACTAAAATACGGAAACCACATATAACTGCTTTTTAGTTAATGATTCAATCATAATGCACTACAAGAAACACTCTCATTCGCGACCAAACATTACGACCATAAGCGTTTCTCGTCTTAACAAATCAACATCTACAACGAGTTTTTTAAGTGGTCGCAAATAGCGTCATTAGTTGCAACCAAGTTACAATCTTCATTTATTTTTTTATTTTTTTTTGGTGTAAATGAGCCACAAATCGATCACAGGATCATCTGGAACCGGGATGCAAACTCTAACCAACTGAGCTATCCATCACTCTCGCAACCAAGTTACAATCTCGTTGTAATTACAAATATTCTCATCGTTAAAAATATGAAAATTTCGCAAAAAGTAAAGCGGGATTTTAAAAGGAAAAACTGAAAACTAACCGTGATATTAAACTGGCTCTTAATAATTACTTCCCCGTTTATTATAGTTGCAACCAACTGAACTTTTGCACAATTACATACTACCTTTTGACTATTTTTAACAAGCTATCATGAAAGTCAAACGATTACAACTAGAAAGTAGTATATTAATTAGTACATTGTCTACCTCCTAACTAAACTCTTTAGGGTTTACATAATTCTTTTTAATAGAATTATAGAATTATCTTGTTTTTGTATGAATTTTCCCCTTTATTTTACTACGCGTTTTCTCTGTTTCACTGAAATTGAAACACGTACTACTTAATTTGGGATGTTTAAAAATAACTAGTAACTTTCGCCACTAATAACTCTTTGAATACAAAAGGTCTTGCGCGCACAAGGTGTACAATAAATTTATTGTACACCAAGATAACTTTTACCCATTTTTTCGTAACTTTAACCTAGTTTTAATTAACTTTTATATTAGTAAAAAAGAAAGTTGATAGAAATGATTAAATGATTAATTTTATACATTATAAGTGATTTTGAAAAAATAAGTTTTATTAAAATGAAAAAATTAATCACTTAAAAATAGATAACTTTTACATATATAAGCTTAACTTTTAAGCATTTTGAGTTAACTTTTACTTCGGTGTACAATATTTATTGTACACCCATTGTAAATAAGAATTTGTGCTTTGAATATACTTCGTATTTAACTCGATCACTTTAATCATGCTTAATCATTCTTTCTCATCTCCTCGCTGTCTTCATTAAGACGTGTGTTTTTTTTTTTTTTTTTTTTGCACACCTTATTGTTTCCATAATCACACATTCACACGGGATAGCAACGTATTTGCATTCTTTCAAAAAAATCTTATCTTAAATAATGTGCAAATTTTATGTACGGGGTATTGTAATTTTAGTGAAACGACGAAAATATTTACGTACACATAGCTACAACAATGTATGTGGTCTATAGCCCTATAGTACTCTTGTAAATAACTACAAAATCATTTGGTCCAAACAAAATTAGCATGCATACATAATACATGTGGCCATGTGGGTGAGAGCGATATGTTAATATTCGTAACGGTTTGAACCTAGTTGGGCCACTTCACTTGCTTGGCTAGGTCGTAAAATAATTGAACCGACTTTGGACCACAACTTATAAATTATTTGTGCGTTGCGAACTTGCAAGTTGCAACCATTAGTACACGTGAGTAAATTATTTTTTGGACGAGATGTACTTGGTTAACCCTTATTTTTATTGAACTTGTCTTTACTAAACTTGTATGATTATTATTTAAACTTATTTTTTTTTTCTGAAATTAGTGGAAATGAGTTGAAAATAACAAATCCTTAATAACATGGAATCGGCCATATTATTTAATCGAAGTACTTCGTAATTGTTACTTACATAAAAGAACCCTATTAAATCGTTGCTTTAGAAGCCAAGCCTTTCAGTATGAGGATTGAGGATACAAATTCTAAAACTTCAACATTTTCATTTACTTGGAGTGTAAACGATGCAAAATTTTGCTGTAAATAAAGAGTGCTAACAAGCTAAGCAAAGCTCGATTGGTTCGTGAGTGAGTGGTTATGATAAATTCCAATTTCTTACTGCGACGGGAATATTTAACGTAGTAACTTACATTAAAGAATATATGGGGCATGTAGCCCTATGCTACACTTATAAATAAAATAACTACGTAGTACTACGTGCAAAACTATTTGGTCCAAACATAAATAGCATTTTTTTACATAGGACGAAACTAACAATAAGACAAGGAAAAAAAAAGCTAAAAAGAGTCTGGACGAAGAAAAAGATAAAGTAAGACCATGTTGCTCCCTATGGCCCTGATGAACACGGCAAATCATAATTATTATTATTTCCGTTTCATAATGTTCTTTACATTTATTTTATTTTAATTTTAGACATGGAAATTTATTATCTTATCTTTCTTATCTCACAATATTTACAATATTCTACTCACTTTTTATTACTTTTTTTTTTCCTTACACTCACCCACCTTTTTACACATTTATTTTACTTTATCCATATTTTATTATATTCAATTAACTTTCTCATTTTTATCTTAATATTTATACAAATAGTAAACGTAAAGATTTTTATATATGAAACTGAGGTAGTAATTTAATTAACATCCATGTGAATGAGAGTGGCGTGTTAATATTCGTAAGGATTTGTTATTCAACACTCCACTTGGGTCTCTTGGCTAGGTTGTAAAATTATTGAAGGGACTTTGGACCACGACTCTTTGTTCCAAGCATTAACCCATCTATCTATATAACTATATTAAAAGATAGACTCGTAAAAGAAAAATTGACACATGTTAATCTCACAATCAAAATCTTCCCGCTCTTTTATCCTGCTCTAACTAAGCGGAATAGTTATATTATTTTTTACTTGATTTATGACAATATTTCCCTTCCCTAATTAAAAAGAATAATTATAATATACTTTACTTGATTTATGATAACACAATATTATAATACACCGTATATGTTAAGAAAATATAGATTGTTAACTAAAGAAAATCTTTTATACTACCTTCGTTCCTCTATGTTCTTTACAGTTACTGTTTTCACTCTAGAGTAGTTATTTGCAAGTGGGTGCATGAAAGTTAACCAAAATTACAAGAGTTATTCAAGGAGGTCGGTCCTCCAATAATAAATCCGAAACAAAACTCGGGGGTAGTTCATAGTAAACTAAATTATAGCTAGCTATTACATCCGTATGGCTCATTTTGACCATTCTATCTGCCACCTTGATAGTACTTCGTGGCTGTGGCTTGTTGTGAGTCTAATGTGATGCAAACGTTAAACCAACATTTTGTTTCAAAATCTGCAGCCCTATAAAGATAACCTGTAGATAACCATTTTCTCTGGGTTGGTTTTGATTTGATTAAAGATGAAATTGTGTTTCTTCTTTTTCAAATGGACTAAAGGACCGAGGGAAAGAGAGTTCTCCAAGTGAGTGAAATATTAGAATGGGATGGAGGGGACTTGTGATTGAGGTTATCAAATAACCACTGCTGAAATGGAGCAATGAAGAAAGCATCATTATAATACAGTAATTAATTACAAATAGATAAATGAGTCATATGTCTCGCAAACATAGTTTGTTATGAGGAATCCGATCATGAAAAACAAGCCAAATAAAAAAAAAAATTGATTTTGGATAACTGGTCGACTAGTTTTCTAAGCTTTTCTAAAATCAAATCTCTCATTTAAATTGAAGTTTGAAAACATGAAATCCTCCATTTTTTATTAGTTGCAACTAACTGAATTATGCACTATTCACCTACTACGTTTTGATTAATTTTGACAAGTGTGAAAATCAAACGATTGCATCTACAGAGTAAAAAAGAAAGTAGGAAGTGTTAGATACTCAGTATAATGCAAAGGAGGGAGAAAAGCTCTTACTATTTTAGAGAAATTAAAAGTCAAGTGAGGTTCCATCCTAAAATCAATTAATAATAGGAAAAGTAGTCATTTATGTTATTATAAACTACTGATCCATCCGTCCCAAAATGTTCTTTACGTACTCCATTTCGGGTGTCCAAATGTTATTTACATTTCCTTTTATATTATCATATAAATGTTTTAATTAATATTCTATCAAATTTTGTGCCCAATGATAATTTTAACCAATTAAATTCATTGGAGTATTAATCACTCACACTTTTCCATTGTCCGGGACATTAAATCTTTTCTATTTTGCCAATGTTAGATTTTAATAGAAGTGAAAATATTATAAATAAACGTAATTTGTCTAGTTTAAATATAAAAATTGAGAAATTTCAACAGACGAGCGATAACCGGAACAAGTCCACAGATATCGGTGTTTAACCGATAGTGCAATACCCCAACTGTTCGAATAACTCAGCTGCAATACCAATTTGTTATAACAGAAGGTGGAATCAAGGACGAAACATAAACCACTAACATTGGCCCAGTGAGGTTTCACCTTAAAACCAATTGGCCGACAATAAACTAAAAGCTATTTGCTTAATGTTCCAACGTGAGACACAATACTTATACTTACTTTCTAACGGAAGGGGTGGACTAGAAGGAGACATTCCATCACGCGTTGTTTCAGTTCGAGTTCATAACACGCGCGCGGTGTGATAGGTTTAAATAGGGTGATGTTTAATGTCGTGTTAGATTATGTTTCTCATGGAATTGAAGCTAAATAGTAGAGTAATACTTGAAGATATAGATCCCTTCAATCCTTGCAAATTTTGTCATTGTTGGGTTGCAACAATTAATGTCATGTTTAGGAATTAGGATTTCGTCACCAACACCTCTTCTGAGTATCTACGGCTTCCTAAAATATGCAACCAAGCAGTGGCGGCTCCAGTATGGGTTCAGTGGGTTCAACTGAACCCATACTGGAAAAAAAAAAAATATTAACTAGTTTCTGAAACTAGGAAGTATGTTATCTATATTTTAGCGCTAGTATTACTCAAAGAATTAATTCTGAATCACTGGTTAGAGCAGCAAACTCACAGAGAATGGACGCGGGTTTGATTCCAGCGATATGGACTTTTTGATTTATTTTATTTATTTTTCTTCCTTTCTTGTTTACTTTGTTTCTCACCCCTTTAGCAATAGTTTTAAACTTTTACAAATACATATTTTTATAAATTCCTATTACTATACTTCTTTAAAACTTTGAAAATTATAAATGGCTTTTGTTTTATTCATTTTCTTTGATTTTTTTTTAAAAAAATTATTTATCTTATGTACGGAGTACTACAGTACGTATAAAACCTGTTATTTGTACACAAAAAATCAGTAAAATTTGCTAATGTACGTTTTGCACCAAAATATGACATGTTTTTAAATTTTTCGAACCCTTAATACAGATTTTCTGGCACCGCCACTGCAACCAAGGTTATGCAAACGTTTGAGACGGTGTTGACTCTTTGAGTATCAAATTAAGACATTGACTGTATCAATAAGAAATTTGCTTTCATTAATTATGGAATCAAATACATACAACATGCAGCAATTAATAAGAGTTATAATACATTATTGCTGCCTTATTCATACACAATTACTAACAATAAAACATACATATACTCCGTACAAGGCTTACTTGCCTTCGTATTTCAGCCCTCGTATTTGAGAAGACCCATGTCTGGAGCAATTTGACTGACTTTGTTCACTTTCCAAGTTTTACCCTTCGCATCCTTTAAAATTAGCTCTGGCTTAATCTCCCCTTCCGCATTAGAGCTCTTAATTCCTTTCGTGATCTTCTGCCAACTCACTTCCAATTCAATCGTTTTAGGGTCGGGCTTATTCTCAAATGAATCAAACTTAGCCAGAATCATGTTCTCAATATACTTGAATCGTGTTGCCTCTGCTATCGTTTGAATAACAATAAGCATAAACTGAGCTTCTGTCTTAGCATCAAATGGCTTCCCATAAACATTGTTGATAAACTTGTTAAGTTGTTTAACACCCAATCCCAGTTTGGTTCTACTGCCACCATTTTTCTCAATATCACCATATGTACTCTTGTATTTCATTGGTAGACGATATTTATTACCTATAGGCACCTGTTGAATAAACATATTCGCTTTCGCATATGCAGAAGCATCAGGAAATATATGTGCTCTAAAAACCTCTCTATTATTTTCTACAACTTTATCAAGATAGCCTTGTACGTATAAATTGAACTTATCTTCTTTACTGATACCTATCGTGATTGTCTTTCCATCTGATGACTTGAGATCAATCAAAAGTAACTTGGATGTTCCTTCTTTTGCCATTACTGGTATGTTGGTACCTCCATACTTAAGTTTCGGATCCTTGACATTATCACGAATGTCGGTTAACAGTTTGGAGTAGGTTGTTTTTGTAGCAATTCCTACGTCCAAATCTAGACCTGACGCTGTTATAATTGCTTCAACTAGTATCACCCATATTGATATCGCTACCACCACAAAACTCTTCACTGTTTTCCGTTCCATTTCTACCGTTCTGTCACCTGCCAAAAATTGTCACTATTTCTTATCAACTTATGTTAACTTACATTCTTTTTCATACTAAAAATCGAGCCACAATGGCATTACATAATACAAATTGGTCGGGGGATTCGAACTTGAGACTAATTGTACATAGTAACACAGGCGGTCAGTTTTCACTACAAAAATTTGTATCTTTTACGACAACTTAATAACGACGGGTAAAAATCCCGTCGCAAAAGGGCTTTAGGACGGGGATAACAACCCAACAAAGACGGAAACAACCGTCGCAAATGTCTTTTACGACGGGTTAACGACGGCCCCCTTTTATGACGGGTTCGCGACGGAAAATCCCATCGTTAATCAACAATTATTGGCCTTTAGCGACGGGATTTCCCGTCGTTAATAGTACAACTTCTTGTAGTGTTTATTCACTCGTTCAAGATTTCATTGATACTCTTTTTCAATATGGAGTAACTTACATGTGAGTAACATTAAGTTTCTAACAACTTACAAAGCCATTAATTAACCTTAGTGTTTAAGGCTTCTGGACTTGAGACTCTAGGGTCACTGACTCACTGCTCAGAGGTGCCCTTAAAGCCTTTAAATTCTGCATAACATGGAAATATATATATTTCCTCTGTTTCGTAATATTGCATTATCTTGTTTTTTACACTATTCACACTAGATTTTTGGTCATATTTTAATTTGTGATTCATACCTAAGAACAATTGTAGTCATGTAAGATATTTTAGATTAGTATTAATATATATTTTCTAAATATCAAGTTTTTATAATTTTTTACTTCTACATAATTCGAGATATTAAGAGTTAAAGTATGTCTTGAAAAGTAAAAAGTCAACAATGGTGCAATATTTAAGGAACGGGGGAAGTATATAAGTTAACTAATTAAAACCGTTGAGGCAAAGGCCATACTTTTTTGGGCTACATATATTTTTTTTTTCTTTTTAAATGACAATATAAATTATAAATGGAAGAGAGGGGTTCACACTTGAGACAGATCATACAAAGACTCTTGATTTTAATTCAGTAGGTCAATGCTTCATTGGTTGGCCACTTGACCGCATAGAATATGGGTGTGTGTAATGCTATGGTGGTGATTAACGCAACTCGATCACAAGAATTAAAAACATGATTTTAGATGAAGGAAAGTATGAAGGAAAACACGTAGTTGAATCTAATAAATATAGACAAAAAACTTACCGAAATGTGTTGAGGCGTTGATGATGTACAAAATGAATAGTAAACTTAGTTATGAGTGATAGTTTAGTGTCACAAGACTTACAACTCACTGAATTGCTACCTTCTTTAAATAGGAGGCTGAGTTATGGACTTGCTTAGGAACACAACAAATTAATTATAAAGAAACCAACACGAGGATCACGAGTACAAATATAGTTGATTGGAATCCAATAATTGAATGAGGTTGCAAATTATAATACATTGTACTTGGAGTGTATACCACTACAAGGAAAAAAAATCGTTTTTTGCCACTGTCTAGATTAGATTAGTCATTATTAAAATCAGCAGCAAAACTAAAGGCTTAATTATGTACTACTTTCTTCCGTTTTTTGTATTGGTTGCAACCAATTCCACTATACTTTTGCAATATTCACATATACAAGCGTGAAAGTCAAACAGTTGTAACTTCAGAGTACTAATAAAAAAAATAGAAAGTACATTGTCTACCTATCTAAAGTTCTAAACTATAGCTACCGCTTCCTCTCTAGCTCTCCCTCCTACTATCTATATTTTCTCTTTAGGGTTTACATGATTCTTATTAATATTACCTCCGTTTTAGAAAATTCTTTACGCTTTGGAAAATGTGTCCAAAGTATAAAAACTTTGACCGTAAATTCTCACCATTATATACATTAAAACGTTACATGTAAGAACTTGTTAGATTGGTCTCGGGATGTATTTTAGAATATCAATTTTTTTATAAATTTTTCACATACGAAATGGGATATATTAGTAGTTAAATATTGCATTGTAGTTTGTGCAAATAGTAACTGTAAATATCTTTTTGAAACGGAGGTAGTAGTTATTAATAGAATTAACTTGTTAGTGTTTAAATTCACCCCTCAAAAAAAATATTCCCCTTTATGTTGCTACTTTGGGATGTTTTAAAATTGTTGCAACACTTCTCTTATTGGTAACTTTTACAACTTAACTCGATCACTTTAATCATACTTAGCTTATTCAATTCAATCATTCCTTCCTTATGATATGTTTTTTTGTGCATCTTATGTTTTGAGTAAATCACACATTCACACGGGAAAGCAACATATTAATTTATATTCTTTCTTTAATTTCTTACCTAAATAATGTGCAAATTACAGGTGTTACAATTTTAGTAAAACGACGACAATAGTTTCATACGTTTTATTAATACAACAAAGAATATATGTGGGCTATATATCCCTATAAATAACTACAAAAACCATACCGTCCAAACATACTGCTACGTACGTAACTAGCATGCATGTGAATGATGGCGATGTGTTAATACGTGTACACAAATTCTTATTTACATGGGGTACGTGTACGATAAATATTGTAAACCGAAGTTAAAGTTGACGTAAAATGCTTAAAAGTTATCCTTATATAGGTAAAAGTTATCTATTTTTTAGTGATAAATTTTTTCATTTTAATAAAAAATATTTTTCTTCAAAATCACTAATAATGTATAAAATTTATTATTTAACACTTTAAATGTTTATCTATCAACTTTTTTTTAATAACATAAAAGTTAGAGAAAACTAGTTAAAAGTTAGAAAAAACAGGGTAAAAGTTATGTTGGTGTACAATAAATTTATTGTACACGATCTTTTGATACTTGTAACGATTCTTATTCAACAGTCCACTTAGCTTGGACCACCTTCACTTGGCTAGATCGTAAAATTATTGAACGGACTTTGGACCACAACTTATAAATTATTTGTTCCAACCATTAACTAAAACGTGAGTAAATTAACTTTACGGTTGAGATAGTTCATAGTTATAGAATTGAATTCTACTAATTAAGTCCTGCAATAAAATACTCTGTAACATAGACCGGCCATAGTTAGGGACTATGGCCAATCTAAATACCCAACTTTTGATCGGTATGTTCAATTTAGATTATGGCCAATCTGAATGTTAGTTCGGTTGTGAACTTGTGATGTTTTGAGTATAAACCGATCTGAATTTTAATCTATTCTAATCGATTTAAAATTTGGTTTTACAGATCGGATCCGAATTACGAACGTAAATAACAATTTTAATCTAATAATATGTTGTATAATTGTTTATTGATCGAATTCAACTACTACCTCCGTTCCTAAAAGTTCTTTACGCTTTCCGTTTTAGTCCGTTCCTGAAAGTTCTTTACACTTCTACTTTATTCCATTTTTACTCTTGTTTGGCCCACCATAACTTACCCACTCACAATACTTTAATATTAGTTTCCACTCACTCACATTGTTGGACAATTTATAGCCACTCATTTTCCATTTGTTACCCCACCATCACATGTTCACCAAAATTCCTTAATTACCGTGCAAATAGTAACCGTAAAGATCATTTAGGAACGGAGGTAGTATAAGATAAAATTTTCTATCATATCTAAGGGACTGCATACGAAGCTCACGGTCAATATTTAACAAGTATCTATAGATCAAAGATAACAAATATCACAAGTATATTTCTTCATTCTTGTATGTTTTTTTTCCACCCCAAGATATCCGATCCAATTTTTCTACATTCTGATATTTTGTGTATGTCTATATTTTTTCCGATATGTACTCGAATCACATTTTAAAATTTTCGAATATCCAGGCCATCTTTTACAATTGTCAAAAAAGTTAAAATTTCAAAATAGTTGGTTTTATTCAAGAAATGTAGAGTCTAGTTTTCTAGGAATGGCATCGAGTCCTCGAACTTATTTACCGGATTATTTGTCCACGATCGGCTCAGAAGTCAAATTCAAACTATTTAATCACATCATATCACAAAAGTAATTGTTTTTAAAAACAATTGTAACATACTTTACTACCTTCATTCCCGGATGATCTTTACATTTACTATTTGCACGATGATTAAGGAACTTTGATAAACATGTAATGGCGGGGCTAACAAATGGGAAAATGAGTGGCTCTATAAATTGCTCAACAATGTTAGTGGGCGAAAATTATTATTGTAAGTGAGTAAGCTGTGATGGCCAAACAAGGGTATAAATGTAAATTTATATGTCAAAAACGGAATAAAGTAGAGTGTAAAGAATTTTCAGGAATGAACTAAAACGGAAAGCCGTAAAAAACTTTAAGAAACGAAGGTAGTAATTTACTTGGTTTTTATAAATAATATCGCAATTATCCTGTTATAATATAGTTAATCTAATAGTGCTTGGAATGGCAATATCAATCGATTCGGGCCGGATTGGTAAGAAGTTACATTAACACTATCTCCTACGAAGTAATTCCTCCGTTCTTGTTTAGATAAAACACAATTTTTTAGGCACGTTTTTCAATTTACGATTTTAAACATTAATATTTTCAATTATGGATAAGAAAAAATTATAACAAGTTGATATTTAAAAGTTATTCATTAAGACGAATTTAATAAGACTATATTTTTTAAAATAATATTAATCACAAAAGAAAGTTAAAGGATTTGTGTGACTAATATCAAAAATCACATTATGCCATCTAATTAAAAAGGGATATAAAATTCTAATCGAGTTTTCACTGTTCAGGATTCGGGTTATATTTATTCGCCGGATCCAGGCGGATTCGGACTGAATTGCCCCGCCCGCCTTAGGTAGAGACCCACAACGTCGACATAAGCACATGGATCACATTCACATTTGATTGACTTTTATTTCCCTCTTCCAATCCTCAATTCCTCACACAGTCAGACCCATATTCAGATCTATCTATCTCACTCTTCTTTTCTCCTTCCAAATTCCACCCAGGTATTCTTTTCCATTTCATTCTCAATTCTATGCTTACTTTCATCAAATTTCACATCTCCATCTAATTTTACTTGTACTGTTTCCAAACTCCATTCTTTTCTTCTTCTTTCAATCTTTAATTTCATCAGTAATTTTGTATTATTAATTTCATTTTAATCACTAATTATGTTGTTTATGTTGCAGCAATGGCTCTCTCCTTGCAACGCTACACTTGGTCAGATGAGTCCAACCGTTTCGCTCAATTCTTGAAACAAAGGTAACATCTTTATTCATTTCTTTCTCTATTTTTTCTTTAATTAATTTTTTTTTTTTTAGTAAGTGGGTGCTGAATCTGATTAATTGATTTTGTAATTAGCTGATTTAATTTGGTGGGTAATTTTATTCTTTTCAGAATTAGCAAAGAAAAAGAGAGATCTATGTTAATTGCAATAGAGAAGATTGATCATTTACCTGAAAATCTGATAATTGAGATACTGTCAAGGCTATCAGTAAAAGATCTGTTACAGTTTAAGAGTGTTTGCAAATCATGGTATGCTATCATTTCAAGCCCGAATTTCGTATCCAAACATCTGAATAACTACTATAACAACAACAATGATTGGCGCGGTTGTCTCCTTGTTCAATACTATGTTACACATGCTGAACTCCAGTTATTTGAGTTGTTAGTAGATGATGAAACTCCTCGAGTTTTAGCTGATGAAGTGTTATACAGTATGCCTATGTATAGCTCTTACATTTGCGGTCCATGTGATGGTTTGTATTATGTGTATCAGTACGATTCTAGTGGTCGTGCTTTATGGAATCCTGCTATTAATGAGTTCAAAACCTTGCCTAAGATAATCTGTAAGCCTAATCTTCCATCTGAGTTTAGTTATGCTCCGAGTGAAGTTTATGGTTTCGGGGTTGATCCTGTTACTGGTGATTATAAGGTTGTTGTTCTGAAAGGTTATTGGAATGATAACGATGATAGTGATCTAAAACATCCTGTTTCAGTCCTTGTGTACTCGTTAAGGACTAATTCGTGGAGGCATTGTGGAGATCTGGCTAAAGCTTATGACTTGGAAAGTAATAAGTGTTACATATATGTGAATGGATGTTGTTACTGGTTTGGATCACTTGATTATAGTTCAGAAGTGATCATTTCATTCGACATGGGTAATGATGTATTCAAAGAGATTGATGTTCCAGACTATGCACAACCGAGTTCTAAGTGTCTTGCAGTATATGATGATTCTCTTGCGTTTCTGACACTTGATGATACTGAGAAGAAGTTTGATGTTTGGATATGGAGTGAGGGATGTTGGACTAAGAAATTTACTGTGGGGCCGTTTCCTGATGTTCGGAGTCCTGTTGGTCACTGGAAGTGTAACAGATTGTTATTGGAATGCGAGGATGGTAAGCTAGTGTTATTTGATCCTGACACAGAAGAAATGAAGGATCTTGCGTTTCAGAAGGACAAGTGGTGTGAAGGAGTGTTTGCATACATGGAAAGTCTGGTTTCGATCAAAAATAAGAACGAGGCAGGGCAACAGACTGAGGAAAATTGAATCAGAAAATAACCAAGCTAAGTTATTCATCATCCTCTTCAACGGCTTCCTAGTGCTGAAGTGTTGTGTGTTTCTAGTGGAATAAAACCTGATCAGAGGCTGAAGGGTGTTGTGTTTTCTTCGTCTGGTAATAATTCAGAGGAGTGTTATGTTGTTTGACATTGGCATATGGAGAAATGTCTTGTATAATTAGAGGTGTCTATTATGTGTTAAATTATCTGCATTTTGTTTAATTTGTACTCCCATTCACTGAAATAAGAGCTTTGTTGTTGTAGTCTTTATTTGCACTCTTAATTCTGAAACAGCTTACTCTGTATCATGTAAGAAAACCTGTTGTGCCTCTTGGGACCAACCTACATGGCTCCATGCTTCAGGAATGGCTAGTCTTGCCCACTATTATATGGGGTGTCATGGCCCATTTTTCAAAAGGTGGCTCAGTCGTGGTCCGAACCCACGTGTCCATTAAGCCAGGGCGCGTTGTCCCCTCATTCTTGGGCCAGCCGCCATCTCTATATTATGAATGTCTAGCTTTGCAACAATTGCAAGTAGGCAGTGTATAGGATTTTTGAATACAAGTCTTTGTATGTTGGGATTGAGTCACTAGTTCCAGTATTCCCAACAAAATAACATAGCCTAATTACGTGAGTAGTACAATATGAAGTTAGGTTGGGGTATTGAATCAAAATGAACTAACCTGCCAGACCACATTAAAATTAGGGGGTTTTTATTCGACGTCCTATTTCGCTAAAAACGCCCTCATTTTGATGATGAAAATACGTTATTACCCTTATAAAAATTAACTCCCTCCCTCTCCCTCTCATTCCTCTCTCACCTCATCCCTTCACCTTCAGCCTCTCTCTCCTGCTGTCAACCACCATTCACGTCCACCACCACCGTGAATTTATTTTTTAAACATATATTCATAATTTGACAAATGCCATGAAATTTAAATAATGAAATCACCAATTAAATTATATAATTACAACGTAGTTCATAACTTACTTTTTACTCGACAATAAGAACAAATATGCGTTTTGAACTTATTTATATCATTTTATAACATTAAATAAACAAATATATGCTTAAAAATTAAAAATATTTCATAAAGGCATTTTATAAAAAAATTATAAAGGCATTATTTTTTTTAATCGACATTAATAAATAATCAAAAAATTATAACAATTGTATTTTTTAAATTATCTTAAAAATAGGAAATTAGAAACAAAAAACAAAAAAAAAAGTTCAATTTTTTTTTGGGCCGCTCAGAGATGGCGGCCCGAACCATGTACGGGCCGCTCAGAGATGGCGGCCCAAACCATGTACGGGCCGCCCAAAGATGGCGGCCGGAGCCATGTCCTGGCCGCCATTTCTAGGCGGCCCGTACATGGTTTGGGCCGCCATCTCTGAGCGGCCCGAACCATGTATGGGCCGCCCAGAGATGGCGGCCGTGACATGGTTCCGGCCGCTATCTTTGGGCGGCTCGTACATGGTTCGGGCCGTCATCTCTGGGCGGCCCAAAAAATTTAAAAAAAAAATTCAAACCTCCGACGACGTTGCGCCCCTCATGGTCGACGACTACGATGTAGAAGGAGTGATTTCGTCCATGATGCAGGTGAGGTGGTGGTGGTCAGCTCAAGCCGGTGAGGTGGTGGTGGTCATCTCAAGCCGGTGAGGTAGTGGTGGACAGCAGGGAGCTCGAGCTAAGTGGTGGTCAGCAGGGTGCGGGTGGTCAGCGGTCACCAAGGAGCTCCTACATACTCCTCCCAGATACTCGCCGGAAAATTTGAGTGGGGTTGCCGGAAATTTTGTGGGGGTTGCCGGAAAAGTGAGAGTGAAAACTAGAGGTAAAAAGTGAAAGATGTGGGGTTCTCTTCTATAAGAGTAACATCGTACTTTTACATTAAATTTTGCGGGCGATTTTAGCGTATGCGGACATCGAATAGCGATACACTAAAATTATGTAATCACCAATTCTTACCTAAACTCTCATTCTCACGTACGTATTACGTAGTACTCCCTCCGTCCCTTAATACTCGCACCGCTTTCCTTTTCGGGTCGTCCCTTAATACTTGCATCGTTTCTATAAATGAAGATTCTTACCAATACTATATTATTTCTCACACTTACATACTAATCCAACTACACCCCTACTCCCTACAAAAAAAATCATTTAAAAATTCACATCCCCACTCACCACTCCCTATCCCTTGCACATTTCCACTAACTATATTAAAAAAATACCACAATATCAACAAACACCCATAAAATTAATAAGTCAATTTAATTGTCTTAAACTCTTCACCGGTCAAACCAATACGAGTATTAAGGGACGGAGGGAGTAGGATACAACTAACCTGTTATATCACATTAAAATTAGTTTTGTCCTGATAATTTTTATTTTGTTTCCGTACCCAATAATTGAGTGAGAAGTCGTCGTTTTCTGAGCAAAAGGAAAAAGAAAAAGAATCCCAACATGACAATTTCAATTTGCTTGTGATGCTGCCCACCGCTAGCCTCTGTATCGCTATCATTATCCTCAAGATCATCAGCGTTTTTCCATCTTCCAAAAACAAAAATAAATGTTATTTTAAAATAAACAAAAGCGACAATTAAACCTTAATTCCGTTTTATATAAAGTTCAATTTGCATCAATTACAAACCCTGCGCCGCCAGTGGGTGGAAGTGGATTTTCAGCCGCTTCCTGTAACTAAAACTATAAAACTTCGAATTTCATTTACGGGCGTAATCAAATTGATTTGATCATCAATAATTTTGTTTAACTTGTAAGTTTAGATCAGTAAGATTAAATAAGCTTAAAAAAATGAGAATTTTACAAATTTAATATGTAATTACGGAGTGAAGTCAATTTAAATAACTTATGCAGGTGAAAATGAGGTGATAAAACGTATACATATACTTAGAAAAGACGGTCTAACGAAGAGAAGTATTTTTGAATCTGTTATGTACTCTTGATTCCCAACCCCCGAATTGTAGTAGCTTTGTTATGGATAATAAAGACATGACCAGCAGCAGTATGACTAATTTCAGGACCGGCAACACCATCGACGTTCTTGAATAAGAATGACAACTGATCTCAAAAAAAATCACAACCAAATGAATATAAAGCACACAAAAGTTGAGATTTTAATTATTTATAAAATTGATATTTTTAATTCCAAATGGTAGGTCACGCTGCCCTAGAATCATAGGGCAGAGCCAGCAGAGCGAATATATAAAGGAGCCACTAAATTATTATTTTTTTACGCATAGCACACTCGGTTCACCGGAGCTTTGCTCCGACTACATCCGTACTATTACTTCCTATTACTTCCTTTGTCAAGCATACTTCTCCCGCTTCCCTTAAAAAATTAAAAAAAAATTGTTGCTTGCAAAATAAAGGCTTATCAAGAACCCAAACTTTTCAGAAAGGTCGATCTACGATAACATATTGTGTGGCGGCCTAAAAGAGGAAGGTTATCCGCACATATTCTGTTCTTTTAGTTAACCTTATTGATGTTATAAGTTTTCTTTAGGGGAATTCTCCTTGGTAGCATTATACTTGTACAAATTCTCATTGGTAACAAAATTTTTGCCACTTTATCTAAAATAGCACTAGTAATCCAAATTTTCTCTAGTCTAACATTTTTTAAGTAAATGTCAGCCTAATTAACCTAATTAGAGTTAAACTCATTTCTCACTAAAGCATTAATCAACAGTCTCCCTATATTCTAGGTTATTATAAAACAACAACCCTCATTTTTCCCTTTTTATATTCTTCGTGTTTAATTTTCCTCACCCCCTTCATCAGATGAATCTACTTTTTTCCCGAATTTTATTTTTGTTATTATTCAATTTCGTTCAATTCTAATTCTCTTTAATCAGCTCTATTCATAATTGGTTCCGTTCAAATTCAATTTCTATATTGAATTCCATCTTCGGATCAATATTGGTCAAAATATGAAGCTTGTTTTTTTTATTCTTATAGAAAATTATACATCAAATTAGCTTTGACTAAAGTTGAATTGTGATTGTTAAAGCCCAATTTCGCAGAAAATTGTTGTTTGATTCATTGTTTTGTGCAGATATCATTTTGCTCATTTTCTCCCAAATTGAAGAATTGAATAAAGAATCTCCAATTTCGATCATCTAACCCTTTAAACAACACAGGTTCTCATAAAATGCAACTTAACTGATTCTTGCTCATATCCATATATCTGTAACTGGAGGAAATTATTCGATAAAGTCACATAGACGCGACGAATTCGTTATCATATGAACTTATGAAGTTCCTACTACGGTTGATGGAAGCCAAAGTTGTAGTATCTCTGAGGCATTACCAATGCTAAGCAACTGTGCATAAAGTCCTAATATTTTCCTAGCACAACATTTTAAGATTGGATCATGCACTACTTGAACAAACACAGGCCTACTTAGAAAGTAAGACAATTCCAAATTTAGCTAACTCAGCATGAAAACTATGGAAAACTATTTATGGAAATTTGAGAGAGATTCAGAGATTGATACGGTTTTAACGAATGAATGATAGGTGAAGGTTGGTTGGGACAATTTAATGTGGTAAAAATAGGTTAATTTAGTAGTTTCAATGATACTTGACCATAGTTAATAGTAGATTGATTAAGTAAGTCAAAATTACTTAAATAATGTTACATTAAAGAAAATTTAAGTTACTAATGCTATTTTAGAGAAAGTGACAAATATTTTGTTACCAATAAGAATTTTCAAAAGTACAATGCTACCAAAGAGAATTTCCCTTTTCTTTGTTGTAGTTATAAATTACCTTATTTTCAAGGCTATTAATTAGCTCAAAGGGTAGAGCAATGTACAATATTGTACATGGTGTGGGGTCAAACTCCACGTAGCCTACTAACTATATTACATTTGTGTATTGATGTATATTTTCATTTGTGATGTTGTATTGGTCATAGTTATAACTTGTAGCGTTCACTTTTATATTTGGATGTACAGTAAAATACCGTAGATCGGAGTCACACAAAAGTTTTTGTATCAAGAAACGATGGGTAGTCCAGATCTCGCAAAGGAGAATATTGCCCTAAGACTGGAGAATCAACGTATGAGGGAACGAGTTAAAGATCAATTTCATGTTATTGACAAGATATAAAAACAATCAAAATTATTTCTTTTAATTGAAATAAAATTGAAATCACCTCATAAGAGCGTAACAAACTCCCACATTTCCCAGCGTTTTTCCATCTTCCAAAAACAAAAACAAATGTTGTTTTAAAATAAATAAAAGCGACAATTAAACATTAATTCCATTTTATATAAAGTTCAATTTGCATCAATTACACACCTTGCGCCGCCAGAGGGTGGAAGTGGATTTTCAGCCGCTTCCCGTAACTAAAATTATAAAACTTCGAATTTCATTTACGAACGTAATCAAATTGATTTGATCATCAATAATTTTGTTTAACTTATAAGTTTAGATCAGTAAGATAAAATAAGCTTAAAAAAATGAGAATTTTACAAGTTTAATATGTAATTACGAAGTGAAGTCAGTTTAAATAACTTAACAAGTGAAAATCAGGTGATAAAACGTATACAAATACTTAGAAAATGCGGTCTGAGAGGAGTGTTGTTTAATCTGTTATTGATCTCAAAAAAAATCACAACCAAATGAATATAAAACACACAAAAGTTGAGATTTTACTTCTTTATAAATTCAAAAGTTGAGATTTTTTGAAGTTGAATATAATATTCATAAAAAAAATACAATTATTTAAGTAATCCAGAGGGGAAATAATTACATACCTCGCCGTAAGAGGGTGGAATTGGATTTTCAGCCGCTTCTCGTCACTGAAATTATAAACAATAATGTAATTAATAAACGGATTAGATATGCTAAAACGAAATTTGAAATAACAAAGAAATAACTTTTAATTTCTTTTACCGAAGTAATCAAATTAAGTTGATCATCAAAAATTTTGTTTAACTTATAATTTTCTCACTTGAGCATAAAGTTCTTGTCGAAGATAGCGGAATACATTAGCTTGTTCCGAAGAAATAGGTCAAGATCCATTTTTGGATATTATATGGAAATGAAATACTGTAGGAAGTAATTAGTACAAATGAATTTTTCATTTTTAACTACTGCTTTTTATAATGGGTCGGTCGGCTATAGGCCTAAGATTAAGGACACCTGTCGCATGTCGGTAACATATTAATGCTAATAATTTAAGAGTAATAATAATAATAATAATAATAATAATAATAATAATAATAATAATAATAATAATAATAATAATAATAATAATAAATTTAGAAAAATCACCTCAGAAGACCGCAACATATGCCCATATTTCCAGCGTTTTTCCATCTTCCATCTTCCAAAAACAAAAACAAATGTTGATTCAAGATAAGTTTAGAAATAAGGGTTATATGTTTAGTCCATATACCATCAATAGTTTATTTATACATTAAAAAGAGATGTTAAGAAAGTGTGCGTGTGTGTTACGTGTTAAAAATGTGTTAATACAAAGATTTGAGTTTGTGAACAACAAGTACCGGACTATATATAAATCTTACTGAGTATCAACTTACCCAAGTATTTACTTTGCTTTATTATTCTATATAATATACGAAGTGTAGACCTAAGTTTAAAAGGATATGGTGAATAATTTTACTACACTTTTCACCATGAGCTCAAATAAGTCCTCGTAAGTTTTAATAAGTTCTAATGAGTTCAAATTTAGATAACTAATATATTAAGCTATTTTTACATGCACGCGATGCATTCGAAAATAAACAAATTAAAAGCTAAATTGTATAATTAATATAATTTGTAATAAGTAGGGGCATTATAGATATTTCATAAAGGAAACAACAAACGTTCAAAGACCTCACGAGTTCCCCGCCTTATAGAATAGAGATAAGGTAATTAGAACGGCACCGTACCTTTTATTAATTATAATAAAAACTGAATAAACTAATCAATTTGTGATGAAAATTCTGATAAATTAGCAATACAAGACTCATTTATATTTGATTATTTTAGACGTTGAAATGCTAAGGATGTAGTTGGTACTGAACAGTTTCCGAATTGATCGACTATGCCATGTAATCAAGATATATAAGTTTCCTTAAATGTTTTTAATCTTAGATATATGGTAAAGTATTATTCATACATCTTTAAAATATGGTAATAAATCATTTTTGGGTTTGGTGACATTTAAATTCAGACAATCAGTTTGATTTTATACCTAATTAAAATGCATTTTAGACTAAAATAACTCGATAATTATTGGAGTTTATTTCCTTCTTTTAAGATTATAAAAAATCATAAACGATATGACCCAAAAAGTGTGGAAAATATCCGTAAAGTTCACATGATCCACAAGGTTCCGAATTGAATTTGACTACATACAAATTCAAATAGCTTATCAATTCCATGAAATAAACAAATAATAATAATAATAATAAATAATAAAATAATAATAATAATAATAATAATAATAATAATAATAACTATTTGTAAATTATTTGACTTTGTTGTCATTTGATAATAATAATAATAATAATAATAATAATAATAATAATAATAATAATATTATTATTATTATTATTATGGTATGACACTAGTCTTAATTAAAGACGGAGAGAAAAAAAATGTAATTAATAACGAGGGAGTGACCGAGTGAGCAAATCAATCCAATAATGGTGAATTCAAAGTACGTACGTGTATGTAATTATTGTGAAGAGTAAAATATCTCTTCGACCGATAGCGAGAGGCTTAGAAAACCATTAAGCTAAGAAATGTACAAGAAAAACTCTCAGAATTCGAAATTGTTCAAATAACACTAAGAGAATTTATCAACTTTTTAGTTAAATAATACTCGAAGGTAAATAGGTCGTCTTAAATCAAAAAACTTAAATATATAATTTCCGTACTCATGTTAATCTAATATCTAATGCCTAAAAGGCTAAAACGAGTGTGTGGTAAGTCGATCTAAGACATCAATCCGTGGACTATGGACCCTGATGCACGTAGAGCATGGTGCACCAAAAGAACATATGTGTATAAGCAAAAGAACATTATACTACGGTAAAAGAACATGCGATATAATATTTCACTTTTTTGTTATAAAAATAATATATTATTTACTATTTATTAAAAACCTAAATAAAAAAAATTACTCATGTTCTTTTCTCGTAACCAGGTGTTCTTTCAATTATATAGTAGTGTTCTTAAGGTGCATCATGCTCTATGTGCACCATGGTCCACCTTCTAAATTGCGCTAAGACATGTGTGATCGACTTTATTTTATACTTCAAAGGTACGAGTGCCTTTAATATTTTATAGCTATCTTAGAGTACTGATGAGAGTGACCTTAATTTTCCCCGTAAAATTAAAAAAAAAAAAAAAAAAAAAAAGAGTGACCTTAATTTTATTAGGGTGTATCACAGATGATTCGTTTCACACTAGGATTTTCTCGTGTTAATACCTTACAGGTAAAGTTCATTATATTCGACCCTACCTTCTTATAAAAAAATCAACCCTAACCGTAGTCGATACATATAAAGTCCCATATCCACTTACATTTCTACAATATCCCCCTCCTTACTAATCTTACCACCTTTCATCTTGCCTCAATTTTATTAAAATATTTAATTTCCTCCCATCTCAAAATATTTAAAATGGATAATCACTCTGAAAATTCTCTAAGGACATATACCCTTGAAGAGTCATACGGTCCAAATGGTTCACCCAACATAAGTTATAGTCAGGTATATTAAATTTCATTTATCCTATTAGTTATTCTATATTCATTCTCTAATTATACATATTCGAATTATTGAATTATAGTTTTGTGAATTTCTTTGTCCATTATTCATTTCATTTGATTTGTTGCTATTAATTTTAAATAATTCTAATTTGTTGTCTTTTTCAAGTTGATTTTTATTCAAATATAAAATTCTATCAACTTTATTTTTTGAAAATGGTTGTGTTAAGGGTTGATGAAAACATTTTATAAAGTTGTTCTTTTTCTCAATCGCTTCCACGTTTTGGACATTTTTGTTTCACAAAAAAATGACCGTTATTACAAAAAGATTTATAGTACAAATAGAAGATAAATTAAAAATTATAATTTCCTTTGTATATTGAGTTAAGTAAAGAGTAATACTTCCTCCATTTTTTTTAATTACACCATTTGAGATTTCACACTTGCCAATGTACTATTTTAACAACTACTATATCTCATTATACATTTTAAAAAATTATGAAAATTTGATAATTTGAAAGTATATATTTCGAGACGAGTCTAACAAGATCTCACGTGAATATATTTTTCCTTATATAATTCACAAAAAATAACTTTATAAGAATATGAGAATAGTGCAAAAACCAATATGGTGCAATTATTAAAAAATGAAGGAAGTATCAACTAAATTAAAAAAAAAAAAATTGTTTTGCTTCACAGGTTGCTGTGGTAGCAGATTTGTTTTGTATTTTTGTTTCTTGTTTTGTTGCTTCTTGAAGTTTGTAACAACTGCTTTTGGTTTAATAAATTCCCTATTTTAGCAAAAAAAAAAATCAACTAAATTAACGGTCGCGACAAATATAATTGATTTAATTTGAAATAATCTTACGTAGATGAACTTAGTCTCTTAGATACTACGGAGTTTTGTTTCCCTTTTTATATCGACATGTCCATGAGTCATGACACATATCGTTAATTTCGTTAAATATTATTAACATTCTTTTTAATAGTCGTTATAATGCAATTAACTTCCGAAATTTTCATGACTTTCTTTTTTTCTATTAAATTTTCCTCCTATTAATTGTAGAAACGCAATTTCTTAATTTGATATTTTCTACATTTGGCTTGTATTTGATATCTTTCTATATATCTTAGTAATTACTATGTACAAAATTCCTTATTTAAAGGTACATGTTGTATAATAAATATTGTATATCGGATAAAATTTTAGTCAAAATTTAAAGTTACCCCGGTATAATGTAAAAATAATCTAACTACTTCGTACTTTTAGTGATAGAATTACCCGTTTTAACAAAAAGTATCCCCTTCAAAATCACTACACCGTAATAATGTACAAAAATAACTATGTAATACTTTAAAATGTTTATCCACCAAAAATAAATTAATAATATAAAAATTACAAAAATCTGGATAAATGTTAGTCGCATATAATAAATTTATTGTACGCCTAACCTAATGCGTGCAAGAGCATTAATTAATAATAATATTTATTTAGATTTCCACTTAATACAGTGAAACAAAAGAGTTCCCTAGCGAGGACTGCAGTTATCCAACAAAAGTTGTACATGAATCATGTTTAGTCCGTATCAATTATCACAAGTGTGTACCAATTGCTTGTTGGTTCAGTGGTGATTGGGGCTGAATTTGGTAGGGAAAACCCCCACAACAACAATTGGGAGGGGACTGGAACATATTCACCCAGAACTCGCCCCGGATCCGAATTAGCTTTAAGGGTGAATCGAGTGCTAACACCAAAAAAAAAAATTATCACAAGTGTGTTACTACATTATTGAATTTATTTTAAAATTACATTTCAATTTTATTTTCAATTAATTAGTGCATGTCTTAGTTATGCTAATTACGAGCGAGTATTACATATATGTACTGGTCGTGACACATATAGTTAATTTAATTGAATTATATCAACTCTTTTATCATTATAGGGTGCCATTGCCACGACTGATGCCATGGTTGAAACAACTCAGGAACAAAACGTTGGATCAACAAAGAAAGAGGCTGAAGTTGCTTCAGATGTAGACTCAACAGATCAGTTGGTACGTAAATCATGTTTTTGTTAATATTTAGTTATCATGTTACTAATTGATGTTACTCCCTCCATCCTGTCTAGCTAGATACTTCCTCCGTTCCTAAATAGTTGCACCGTTTTGACCTTTACGTTTTCCAACGCATAAGTTTGACCATCAATACTTATAATTATGTATTAGTAAAAATTATAAAAAGTAGATATATTTAAAATATATATTAAGACAAAGCTAATAATACTTTGTATAATAATTTTTAATTTTATTTATTAGTAGAAAATTGAGGTCAAAGCAAGACAAGTAAATAGTATCAAAAGTCAAAATGGTGCAACTATTTAGGAACGGAGGAAGTAGTAAATTGGAGGGATAGATGAGTGCATGTGCTACTCAACTTTCGGAAAATTAGAGTCAACCAGCGGAAATTGGGTAAAGGCACTAATTCACAACAACAACAAAAAAAATAAAAAAAATCAATCTTAGGTCTCAACTCATAACAAAAAAATTTACTCCGTATAAGGGCTTTTGTCACAAGTTTTGAACTTTAAAAGGTATTTTCAGACAAAAATCTTAAAATTAAATAGGGTAGGAAACAATGTAACTTCTAGTTTGTAGCCTAGTAAGTTACTCCTATTACCAATCTATCTATACTAATATATTAAAAGGCGTTGAGAAAAATGTTTATGTGGCACGTAGTACTCTTCCCTTTGCGCCACATCATCCACTCACCAAATGATATGTCATATCATGGACAACCAAAAATCAATACGTACAATGAGGTTCGAACTCTAGACCTCAAGTGTGGATGATTACTCTCATTACCATCTTAACCAACAACTATTTGTGGTTTATTTCTTCACATTAATTTATAAATGAATGTTAACATGAAGTTTACAACAACTAAACTTTTATGTGACTTTTTATTTTCTATTGACTATTTTGGAAAAAAATTATAATTAAAGAATTAGGACAACCATGAATAAATATGATGTCATAAGTCTCATAAACATCAACTACAGAAATGTCTTGCATGGCTGCATATATCTAATTTGGTGTTTGTTAATTTTGAATCACTTATTTCCACTAGAAAACAAATTACGAAAATGATAAAGGTCGCAACATGCGACCTTTAAGCCGTGTCACAATGATGACATGGCATGCTTATGTGTCGCGATTTAAATAGGAAATTAAAATATTTAACTTATATATTTTATTATACATGTTTCAAAAAAAGGTAGGAAAATCTTAATATTCTAATTTGTTTCCTTCTTTATATTGATTACCGTATTTACATAATTCATAGTAAAAATATTGCATTGATAGTAAAAATATCATGATGACGCATAGCCTACGTGACGCATACATGTACCAATTAAACTCCAACACGTAAGATTGCGACAACTAAATGTTGTCGCAACTTGCGACCTTTATCATCACCCAACAAATTATACAATTGTAAGGTGATGCAATTGAAAAATTATTTCTCATGATAAATGACTTAGTGTGTTTGTGTAATTGACGAACTTGATGAATGCTTTCACTTAATGGTATACATGTATCTTATCAAATATTTTGCTCAAAAAAATCTAAAATTTTAACTATTCAATGTAGCAATCGGGACATCGCCCGAGCCACACACTAGTTAGTTTTACAATGGAACCTTTGTGACTTTATTCTCTCCCACGTGTAATAGAACAATTGATGCAGTTTTAATTATTTGTGACAGGACGTACATGCATCAGCAGTAGCAGCAACCCCGATCGAACAAGCCGGCGAATATGTGAATTTGGAACGGGTAATCTATACATGCTAGTATTTAAAAAGCAAAACCACATATGATTAGATGACATGTGTCACCTCCAACTAGACCTGTCAAACGGGTCGGTCGGGTCGGGTTGTAAAAAATTATTTTCGGGTTCGGGTTAGATCGGGTCGGTCACTTTCGGGTTCGGGTTTACAAATGCTTGTTCAAGACCCAGAACTTTCGGGTTCGGGTCGACCCAACGGGTTGAGAGATTTTAAAACGCGCATTATATTTTCATTAATTTAGGTGATAAATATACAAAATATGGGTACAAATTAACAAATTTTCCTACACAAGTTTATATTTAGTCAAATTCAACCATAAAATGGCGTATAATTCAAATTAAAATCATATTACACATAATGATAGTAAAAACAGCGTGTTTATTATGCTTAAATTTTCTCATAATCGCATTTATTACTATAAATACAACGATTTTCAATCGGTCGGGTCCAAAACGGGTTCGGTCGGGTTTTGACCCATTACTTTTCGGGTTGCTCGGGTTCGGATAAAATCGGGTTACGGGTCACAAAATCTTGTTCAGGACCCAGTATTTTCGGGTCGGGTTCGGGTCGGTTTTCGGGTCGGGTCGATTTTTGACAGGTCTACCTCCAACTTTCTTCCATAATTTTTTTTTTAATTTTTTTTTTGAAATTTTCATTTTATACGAAATATTTTACAATTTCAATACTTTATCGATCTTTCTCATCCAACCTCCATTCACCATTTAATTCATATATTCACTCAACCTCTTCCGCTTCATCTCTCTCTTTAACATTCAATATTATTGACCATCTAATTTATATATTTTTACAAATTTCATTCCACCTCTATAAATTATACATCCCACTAAAATCATAAACTTTCAATAAAATTAACATTTTAAAAGACGACTTAACAACCACTATATACTTGTCCGTTCATTGAACATGCTCAAAAGCTAGTTAATTAAACTCATTATTCCAATTCTTATTTAAAGATAGTGTATATAAATATTGTATAATAGAGTATTATCTCAATGATACTTACACTTACTATTTGCACAAATATTAAGACAAAACAGGAAAAGTATGTAAAAGTTGAGTGAGTATAAAAAAATATGGACAAAGTAACAAAAATGTGTAAAAATGTGGTTGGGTGGTTGGATGTAAGAAAATAATGAATAAAATAAGGAAAATTGAGTGTGAAGTTGTAACTGTTGCGGGATAAGAAAGGTATGATAGTAAATTTCCATGTCCAAAAAAAGTATAAAATACAATGTAAATAACATTATGAAACAAATTAAAATAAAAAGTGTAACATTATTTTGAAACGAATTGAAGGTAGTGAAAGTTATCTAAAATGCTTAAATTCTACCCCGATATAAGGTAAAAGTTACCTTTTTTATTAGTGATAATTTTTTTTGTCTTTAATACAAATTATCCATTCAACATCACTAATCTATCTATCTACTTCGCACTAAAACACACATACAAATTATCCAACAAAATTTTTCCGTCAAAAACTTTTTTTCATAAAATCTCTACTTTTTTTTTAATTATTTTCTATCACTATTATTATCTGTTTATGCACAGAAAGAAAAATATGTTTGTTTATTGATTATGAAATAATATATACCGCATCCGTTCTATTAATAATGTTCCATTTTTTTTCATGTTTGTAAATGCACATTTTATATAATTTTTATTTCTTATTACACAATATTAAAAACTGAAGTACAAAATTCTGTTTATAGTTTTGTAAACAAATGGATGTTTTAATTATTTTCCTTGTTTTGTCAAACAAATACACATTTTACAGGCTATGGTGGTTTGGACACCACAAGAAGATCCCGTTGAAAAAAACTTAGTGGTTGAAAGAGAGACTTTGGCTCAACCCCCATTGCATCACTTACTGGTTGAGAGAGAGACTTTGGCTCAACCCCTATCGGATCGTGTGTTGGTTGCTAGAGAGACTTTGGCTGAACCTCCATTGCATCGCTTAATGGGATGGAAGATAAGAAACATTCAACGCCCCAACAATTCAAGGAGAGATAAAGTAAAAATTAAATATCATTTAAGTTTAAAGGGATAAATTACTTTTTACCACCTAAAATAATTCAAAATTTATTTTTTACCACCTAAAAAACTAAAACTTGTATTTTAACACCTAAAAACTTTTTTTTTACCAACTGAAAATTGGAAAAATATATGAAAATGTTATATAGGGGCCACAGTAATGGCAATATTTCTTATATTTTTCTATTCTTCCGCGATGTCATGTATTTAACTCTCTTATGTTCCCCAACTTTCTTAAACAGTCATATAGGGAGTGTAAAACATTGGAGGAAAATTAAATTAAATTGCCATATATAAAGGTTTCATCTATTTTTTCTCTTTCAGGTGGTAAATAACAAGTTTTAATTTTTTTTAGGTGGTAAAATACAAGTTTTAATGTTTTAAGGTGATAAAAAACAATTTTTGTAGGTGATAAAAAACAATTTGTCCCATTTGAAGACATACATCAACATTTTTATATGATCGATCTTAATTATCTTCAATTAATCAGTTCTCTAATGTACGTGCATGTATCATCATTTGCAGTTCTACGTTCATTTGTCGTCGGAGATGCAATTTCGAACATTGAACGAAGTGGATGACTTCGTACATTTAGGCTCTCCTCCTAAAAGATATACAAAGGGACAACGAATTGTCTATGTAAGAGTCAATCTCATTTAGCTTTTCATATATTAGTGTATTTGTTTTATTTGTTTGTTTGTTTTATCATTCCATTAACTAAGTTTTGCAGACCATGGCTCAACCTTCACCTGGAAAAAGATCCCATCACCGGAAAAGAGTTTGGGAATTCCAGTTTAACGGAAGTTTTACCGATGGCGGGGACTTAATGCATGATATCCACTTTCTTCAACCACATCACACCCAATATCCAAATAGCTATAGGGTAAGATTTAGATTCTTTTATACAATAATTAATGAAGCGAGTAGAACAAAAAAATCCAGGGGAATATTACGAAAGGTTAAATTATACTCTATATGTACCTTAATACTCTGAAGAAGCTTGAGAGAATTAGGGAATTTAGAGAGAGAGAATCGAAGAAAATGTGTTTCATTAACTCAGTTTCTTGACTTGGAGGAAAAGCCAAGGTTGCTTATATACAAAGCTAGCGACCAACTTCTAACAAACTCTAACTACCTTCTAACAAACTTGCTGAAAATAAAAAATAAAAGGAAATATAAATAGCATATTTCCTATAGCATCGTTTTGACTTTTTGTACTATTCACATAATTCATTTTGACCCTATTTTATTTATAGTATATGAAAAAAATGTTAGTATATAATATGTTGTTGGCTTCATCTTAATCTATATTTTCAAAATATTAATATTTTTATAAGTTTTTATAATATGTAGTTAGAGATATTGGTGGTCAAAGTTTTGCATTAGCAAACGTGTTCAGTCAAAACGGTGCGAGTATTAAGGGACGGAGGGAGTACGTAGGGAGTACGTAGTATCATGGCCAGTATACAGTTTTGTTTATTTTTGTTTTTGTTTTAAAAGTAGACCATATGATTTAGATTGAATCATGAACAAAAAAAAATACTCATACCTATAGTAATTATGTTAATTTTGAAACTGACAACAAAAAAATGAAAACTATTTTGTGTGATTTTCATATTTTGATTTTAGTTTTATATAAAACATAAAACCGAAAGAAAAAAAAACGATACCGAACGATTAGAAACTTAAATTTTATGTTTTCCCTTTTAATTTTCCGTATTTTGTTTAAAGTTGCAGAATACTTTAGTGAATTCTGAATCACGAAAGTCTAGTGAACAGACAATCACTGACAACGAAAAGAGAGAAGAAGAACATGGCGAAGAAGTTGAAGGGAAAATGAAATCCGATGAAGAAAAAGTGGAAGAATTTTTGAATGATTCGTGGATGAACTTGATGAACAAAGACAAAATAAAAAAACGATGTCAAGAAGATGAGGCAGGATGTTCCAACTACGGAAAAAAGGCTAAACGTGGATGAAAACCATAGTTATGTTCTTCAATTTCTAATTGTAAAACATTTTATGTTTTCTAAGGGCTTGCAATTTCTTTGAGATTTAAGATTAAAATCTCATGGAATTTGAATTTAAACCTCCATAATTCACCGTTTCTGTCCCATTATGTACTCTCGTATGTTTTTGATATTGGTGTTTGGGATCAAAATCTAGAATATTTAAGAATCTAGATCAATTGTGACTTATCATGATAAATTGATCTTTTATCGTTACGTTCTAGCATGAGTGCATAGTACTTCATCCGTTTCAAAATAGTAGGGACAATGACACATTTCACAACAATCAAAATAAATGATTGGAAAGTAGGAATAAGTATGGGAGAAGTACGTAGAATGTAGTAAGAAAAGAATAATAAAAAGTTAGGTGGACTGGAGTAGTGTGAGGACAGAAGAATAAAAAAATAGTTCAAATTATATTAGGAAACCTAATGTGATTAGATCGAATCATACAATTTATATCCTAAGAGAATTATATTCTCTATCGCACCCGAGAAGGTCGTACGCTAAGACTATTTCAAAAATCTAAAACTAATTTCGCGGAAGATCTTTCGTGAATATGTATGCAAACTGATATCTCGACGGCCCAAGCGAAGATCGGCACTCGATTGAGGCCCGAATCCAATCCCTGAGATTGGAATGAGATATCGAACAATTCCCATACCAACTTAGCTGCCCGGCGCTGCTATTGGCATAACAACCGGTACACCATAAGTTGGCCCAACCCAGTCCTCTCGTACTAGGGTTGGCTCCTCGCAGTTCTCCTTCCCCTATCCTCGTGCCCTCCAGATTACTAGCCGCCGGTAGACGAGGGATAAGGGTTCTAGTTAAATAAAGTTTTCGAGCCAAGTAACTTAATTTTGAGTGTCCTTACCCAAAAATGTCGATCCCAAAGCCATAATGTCTCAAAACGAGGAGGCGCGAAGCAGCTGAGCGATAGCTCTTCGATCGTTATATTCTTGCGACAAGTCCTAGCATTAGTATGAGTTCGTTGACCACCAGATCTGAGAGTAGGAAGATGAACACCAGGAAGAGAGTGAGCCGAATATAGGGCGATGGCTTCTGCTGGCTAGCATCATCGGATACGGCAACAGAGATTCTTCCAATTTCGCTCTCAGAGGCAGACAATTGGGATTTTTGTACAGTTGCTGCATGAGACGAGTGAGGTATTCCATTCCAATTGCCACACCCAAAAGGTGCCCCACATGGGTCTTCCCCGAAACCCGCCTTTGATCCAGTTTCCACTGAAGAGAAGAGCAAAAGAAGAACTATTCTTTATAAGATAAGAGCTAACCAAGCCCTTCAGTCCCCACCCCCACTCATCTCTTCCTCATGGAATCAAGAATAATTGAAACTGCGGCTGGCCATTCCTGTTAGCTGTTTCAGCAGCCGACCAATTTGTTCAATTATACCTGTCCAAAAGCTTCGACACTTTGTTTCACTCCTTTCATTTATACTCTAAGCGCGATTGCTATAATATATACTTCCTTGACCACTTTAAGACAGATCGTTGCCATACGGACGATAAAGGAAGGGGCAAGTCAGGGGAGGCCCTCATGTAGCACCCATACTTGACCCAATACAACCATCTCCCGGACAAAATGGATATCCATCTCAATGTTTTAGGCATTGATGTTGTACGTACTTGTTTGCGAGTGAGGTAGATTGCACTGACATCAATTATCACAATAAACAACAGTAACCTTTCGAGAGGACAATGTAGCTTCAGTAAGAGATTATTAAGCCAACATGCCTCGGCAACAACATTTAAGGCACCTCGATATTCTGCTTTTGTACTAGATCTGGACAATGTTTACTGACGATTGGATGACCAAGAAATTAAATTGTCTCCTAGAAAATAACAACCCGAAGTCGACTAACCCGCCCCAATCCGCATCGATATAATAATCAATTGCAAAGAAGCGGTAGGATATAAATGTAAACCGTAATAAATGGTGCTCTGAAAATATCGCAAAATACGCTTTAATACATCAAAGAGGGGGTCTCGAGAATCATGCATAAAAATACACATTTGTTGAACCGCATAATCTATATCAGGGTAGAAAACTATTAGCTCCACACGAGGTTTATGAATAAGTGATTGTCTGATAATGAAAAGTATGTACTGAAGAGCACAATCCGTGGACTATGGACCGTGGTGCACATAGAACATGGTGCACCAAAACAACATATGTGCATAAGCAAAAGAACATGACACTACGGCAAAAGAACATGCGATATAATATTTCACTTTTTTGTTATAAAAATAATATATTATTTTACTATTTATTAAAAACCTAAATAAAAAAATACTCATGTTCCTTTCTCGTAACCAGATGTTCTTTCAATTATATATACTAGTGTTCTTAAGGTACACCATGTTCTACGTGCACCATGGTCCACCTTCTAAATTGCGAGTTAATTATCGTGTGTCTATGAGATCAATATTAAGTAGGTTAATTATTTGTGAAGCGGTCCTATATCTCAAGTAATCTTAGAACCATTTTATCGGAGGACGTAAGTAGTAAGCATAATGTGGTTTTGGCCGAGAATGGTTCCCGGTGGTAGCTAGTTAGTAGGTATAGTATGCTGACTAGGTGGCTATGTTTCCTGATTATCTTTGAACAATGTTTTTAATCATGATATACAATCACACGTATAATCTTAAATATATACGAAGTATATAGTAATATTAGTGATATATCTTTTCTTTTGGTTTGGTGACGTTTCACGTAGACAACACCATGCATACACGGAGTATGATTTTATACCTATTTAGAATAGATTTAAAACTACTTATTAAAAACAAAGACAATTTGAATTGGTTTGTTTCCTTTTTAAAAAAAATAAGATTGTAACAAATCATAAAAGATATGTAGCAATAAGTTTGAAAAATATCTGTAATCATTAGATTCACGATCCGAATGATCAGAATTGAGTTTTTGACACTATTCATACAACCTCATTTGACTTACTTTTATGATTTATACGTAAGAAAAACATAGTCGGCTGGGGTTTTAATAAATTCGTCTCAATAAATATTTTTTAAATATAAACTTTTTATAATTTTCTCTTAACCACAACGGAAGATATTAATATTTGAAATCATGCATTGACAAATGTGCCTAAATTTTATGTCATTTAAAAAGAACAGAGGAAGTAGTATTAAAGAAAATAAAAACCTTTTCGACCAATAGTGAGATAGTTACACACCCATCAAGGGAGGTAAAAGAAAAATTAACTCTCACAATTCACAATTGTAATTCTTCAAATAAAACTAGCATAATTTTCTAACTTTTTAATATTTAATTAATTATAATTGAAGACAAATAGGTCTTAAATCAATCATTCTAATTATTAATCTAATTTCCTACTCATATAAATGTAATACCTCATGCCTAAAACAAGTGAATAGTAAAACATTTGTAAATATTTTTGTATGAAATATAATGGTGTCTTGTTTTGTAGTTGCAAAAGAGGCACCAGGGCAATACACATCACAAGTAAATTGGGGAGGGATAATTCGAACTTATGACATATCATACACAAACCCTCAATCTATCTTTCTCACTAGGACAAAAACCTCACCGGCCGGTAGGACGTCTTTTTAAGAATATATTAGAGATCCACGGGGTGACCTTGATTTTACTAAGAATATGATATGATGTTTTGTGTTCACGCTATAATTAATTTTTTCGTGTTAATACCCTTCTTAAGTTCATTGTATCCGATCCTACATTTCTTATCAAAAAATAAGCCCTAACCTTATTAATTCTCAATATATATAGTCTAATATCCTCTTTTCATTTCAACAACATCCCCCCTCCTCACAAATCTTACCACCCTAAATCATCTCGCGTTAATTACATCAAACTTTTCTCCCATCTTAAAAAAGTTAATTAAAATGGATAATCACTCTGAAAATAATTCTCCAAGAACATACACCCTTGAAGAGTTATATGGTCTTAAATTTTCATCGGACGACAGTCAGGTATATCGAATTCATTTATCTTTTTCAATTATCCTATTAGTAAATCGACATGCTACGTTCATTCTTTAAATACATTTGAATTGAATTACAGTGTTTTTTTTTGTGAATTTCTATGTTCATACTGTTAATTGTAAATATGCTTGTTCAATTACTAATTTGATTTTAATTTTGTTTGTATTAATTTTATATCATTTGAATAATTCGATGTCATTGTTCAAGTTGATTTTCATTAGGGCACTGTTCGAGTGTGATCCATGCATGTCAATTTTCGTTCTATGATAATTAACTACACTAATTTCCGTTCTATGCTATAACACCTTATTTCCATCAAAATTTCAATTATTTTGGTATTAGATCATTGAATCATCTTTTTTCCTATCAACTTTGGTTTTGTAATATTAGTTTGTGTTAAAGGGTTAATAATAATAATAATAAAAGGTAATAAAGTTGTTCTTTTTCTCAATCGCTTCCACGTTTTGGACATGTTTCTTCACAAACAAATGACCGTTACTGCAAAAACAGAAGGGGTTTTACCAATAAACAAGAAAAACGTGCAAATTTTATTTAACAAAATTTTATTATTAAACCAAATTAATTAAAACACATTTCTTTAACATTATTTTTTGGGTTTGAAGACCAGATGGTTGTATTAATTAAACGAGTAAATTGCACTAATTTTTTAAAATGTACTAATGGAAGATGAACTAAAATCATAAAAATTATAAATTTCCTTGTCACTTAAGTTTAATTAATACTTCATAGTAATTAATATCAACTAAAATTAACGGTTACGACAAATATAGTCGATGTAATTGAAATAATCTTACATAAATCGACGTAGTCATATATGTACTTCGTAGATATTGTTGTTTCCCCCCTTTTTATTAAAAATCTAGTCCAAATGTCATGACACGTATCGTTAATTTCGTTAAATATTATTAACGGTCTTTTAAATTATCCATCTTTTACCTTTTCGTGACTTTAATTTCAGTTTCTTTCTTAAATTTTTTTTGCCTTTGTGTTTAATTGTAGAAATGCAAAATTCTGATATTATTTCTAGATTTGGCATTGTATTTGATATCTTTCCATATCTCTTGGAGTAATAATTGAGGAAAATTTAATAATTGTTATTACTGATTAATTAATTTAATTAATTGACATTTACTTATATTTTGTCAAAACAGGATCGAACGATAGATGATCAAACATTCACCGAAGAAGACATCACATATTTGTTGGATGCCGGACTTTCTTGTGTTCCGGTAATGATTTTCTCAAGTATTATATGTAGTAGTATTGTAGAAATATTTAATTATTACCATGGTAGTCAGCGACGGATTTAGAAATTTAGGAATAGGGGTATGAAATTAGACTAAAAAAAACTCAACATTACGCAATTTGTTTTGCCAACAAAAACTTGAGCTGTTAATTCATTCCAGCATCTTTTAACATTATACTCCCATAGTGTGTACTCATTCTCTAATAGTTAAACTAAATAATAACAATAATAAGACTCCTAATAATTTAATTAATTGTTGAGCTTTTTGTAAAGTTATTAACTAAACCCTAATTTTTAAGTTAATTTACGACTATATATATGCTAAAACAAATACGTAACAATTTAATTAGTTTAAATAACCATACTTATTTAATTAATAATTGTTCTAATTAGGAGACGAGACTTTTTGAATATTAAAATTGATATTTATTTCAAATAGTGGAATAAATTAATCACTCAAGTTAAGAGACTAGTTCTTTCAAATAAACGAGCTCTTAGTGTTTTAATAGAATTTTAATGTAATAGTTGGTCACTTATCCATGAATATTTATCCCAAAATACTCATATCTTAGTGTTATTAGGAATTTCATAGTTTTTACTTGTTTCTTAAGCGTTGTGTTAGGTTTTTAGTGTTACCTGATTAGAGACTAGATATTTAACACATATTTTTATTTTTTTGGTGTTAGCACCGGGCCGGTTCACCCTTTGGGCTAATTCGGATTTAGGGCGAGTTCTAGGTGGTTAGGTTTCATATGTGCTCGGCTCTATCCAACTTATATGTTTCTTATATTCACACGCATCGCATTTATATTATATTTTTTACATGTTATTTCAGGTTTAATTGTAATAACACAAATCTATTTCTCATATTAGCACGCATCGCGTGCATATAAGACTAGTTGAAATATAGTCAAAGGTGGAGACTGGGGCGGGTGGGAGGCCACAGTATTAAATACCAAAATGGGTGATGATAAAGGTGCGACAACATTTAGTTGTCACAATCTTACGTGTTGGAGTTTAATTGGTACATGTATGCGCCACGTATACTATGCGTCATCATAATATTTTTACTATCAATGCAATATTTTTACTATAAAATTATGTAAATACGGTAATCAATATAAAGAAGAAAACAAATTAGAATATTTAGATTTTCCTACCTTTTTTTGAAACATGAATAATAGAACATATAAGTTAAATATTTTAATTTCCTATTTAAATCGCGACACATAAGCATGCCATGTCATAATTGTGACACATCTTAAAGGTCGCATGTTGCTAAATGTTCATTGTCGCAGTGGTTATTTCTGGTTTATTAACGAATGTGAACTCTTTGGTCAAGAATTTGAATCCTTTATACTACTATATAACTATGCATTTTTTCCTCGCCCCCAACATTAAATTCCCGGCATATAGTGTGCATATTATGATATAACTTATACTAATACGGGTGACTAACATTCATAAATCTTCTAACAAGTGACAATTATACACCATTAGTTTCATATAAACATGTCACATTCATTTTATAAATCCATGTTATATCATTATAGGGCACGACCGCGGAAGCTGATGATCATGACAATAGTGCTTCGATTACGACAGTCGCTGCCGTGGTTGAGGCGGCCACGGAGTTAAAGGTGGGATCACCAACAGACGAGGAAGACGTCCGCCCAACGGAAGTAGTAAGTAACTCACATTATATTATTATTGAATTTCTTTTTTAGTGACATTTCAACTAATTACATTGTTTAGATAGCTTGGGTAATTACGACTACAAGTATAATGCATTTTCGTCTTTAATACTTAATATATACTTTGGTTAATACAATAAGCATAATGTATGAGTTGATTTTTCATAATCAAGGCCTTAGTATGCTCCCTCCGTCCCAAAGAGTTTTTCGTACCATCTCTTTCGGCAATTTTTAACCATAAGGGAAATGATACTCAACTGTCTAAAAACTTACATAAATGTCTTTTCATATTTACTACATTTATGTTTCAGGTTTTGTATTTACTACTTTATAAAATGTAATTATTTATCGCTTTAATTTTATTAAATGTTTTCTATTCACCATTTTTTAACAGATGTCAACAAATTATCCATTCATTTAGGCTCCACTTAACCAACTTCTTTAATTTTCTTCTTCTTTCATTAGGTTTCTAATTAAACAAGTTAGTTAAGTAGAGCTTACGTGGACAAAAATTTGGATATATTCGTTAAAAAGGTGCTGAATATTAAACGTTCCATATAATTAAAGTGATAAATATGAAATAGTATTTTACGATGTGTTAAATACGAAAACCTGAAACGTAAAGGGGTAAATATCAAAATATCCATAAAAGAAAAAGTGATGTGAGAGTAATAATACACTTGAACTAATTGCAGTTTGAATTCTTTGATGATAGGATGTAAATTCATCAACCGTTGCAGCAACTGCGATCGACGAATTTGTAAACCATGAACGGGTAAATTCCGATTAATTGGACTACCTTAAATTACGCAATGTTTTATTACTAATTACTTCGTAACTCTTTTGGACAAATATAATTAGGGTTTGGATTTTGCAGGCCATGGTGGTTTGGATACCACAAGAAGCTCCCGTGGAAAGAGCGATTTTGCCTCAATCAACATTGAATCGTTTACTGGGATGGAAGATAAGGAAAATTACTCGATACGACAATATAAGAACAGATAAAGTAATAGATATATTCATGAAAGAATTATGATTTTTATAAAAAATACACGTACGTACATCAATATTTTTATAATGATCTTAATTCCATCATATCCTTTGCATGCAGTTCTACGTCCATTTGTCATTGGACATTCAATTTAGATCTCTAAATGAAGTCGACGACTTCGTTCATTTAGGAGTTCGACCAAGAAGATCAAAAAAGGAACCTAAAATGGTAAATATATGTCAGAGTAGTCTTCTTGATGGCCTGGGTTAGCTTTTTATATACTACCTCTGTTTCAAAATGATATTTACACTTTTTGTTTTATTATGTTTTATAATATTTTTTATATTTTGCTTTATTTTATTTTTGGATATTAAAATTTACTATCTTACCTTTCTTACCCTATAATATTTATAATTTTCCACTTACTTTCTCTTATTTTATTCATTTTTAACCTACAATCACCCATATTTTACACATGCATTTCACTTACTTTATCCATATTTTATTATATTCAATTAACTTTTCTATTTTTTTTTTAATATTTGTGCAAATAGTAACTGTAAAGATCTTTATGAAATGGAGCTAATATGTTATCATTCTGCAGTTAACTAAGTAATTTAATTGGTGTACTATTATATTGTAGACCATGGCGATAAGTTCGGCGGGAAAGCGCTCTCATCAGAGAAAAAGGCTATGGGAATTCCGGCCTAACGGACGTCTAACTCATTCCGGGGAATTAATCTATGACATCCACTTTTTTCAACCATATATCTACCAATATCCAAATAGGGTAAGATTTACGTACTATTATTGAAACTTAACCTGTCCATTATTAAGTTGACTATTGACGAATTAGAAATAAGTTAAAGTATCAATTTAAAATAAATGACTTAAAATTAATCTATCCCATAATTTACTTGTCTGATTAAGCTTTCTCTATTATTTAGATTTTCTCTTCCGCTTTTCTCTGGTAAAATTTTTATTCTTGTAAAATTTGTGCCCGACATTAATTTATCTTTTCATATTAGAACTTACTGCATCGCAATTTAGAAGGTGGACCATGGTGCACATAGATCTACGTGCACCAAAAGAACACTAGTATATAATTGAAAGAACATCTGGTTACGAGAAAAGAACATGAGTATTTTTTTATTGAGGTTTTAATAAATAGTAAAATAATATATTATTTTTATAATAAAAAAGTGAAATATTATATTGCATGTTCTTTTGCCGTAGTGTCGTGTTCTTTTACTTATGCACATATGTTCTTTTGGTGCACGTAGCTCTATGTGCACCACGGTCCATAGTCCATGAATTGCTTACTGCATCGTATAATAAATCATGAAATCAAGCAATACCCCAATAGTTTAACCCCTTACACATATATATACTGCAGTAATTTTCGATATTCTAGTTTATCAGTAATTAAACACACTCCAAAAAAAATACTCCGTAGAAATCATTGAAATGCTTGATAAGTCATATAACAATTTAATTTGACGAAGCTATGAATTTAATGGAGGTTGGTGGAAATAGGGAGAGATAGAGTACTTATTGTTGGAAATCCCAGTGAGAATACAAAAGAAAATGAGTGGGGAAAAGGGAATGTGAATAGTCTCACATGAGAAAAACACCAACTACTTTCAATGTTTATATTTGGCGGCTTGAGGGAAATATTTGTTTAAGAAAGTATGTGAGTGGCATGAGTGGACACACAACATGCGTGCACCTTGGGCCTTGGTAATTGCGATGTCGTGTTAACCCTGGAGGGCAACCGCAAGTGTTCTACCGCATCGAAGGTAGCGCGAAATTGTCTTTTAGACTAGTTGAAACTCCAATATTAGTTTTATAATCTATCAGAAAGATGGATTGTCTTAATTTTGTTAAATTTTGGTTTAAACTAATTAAATTTGCAGAACATTTATGTGAATACTGGATCACGAGCGTTTAGTGAACGGACAATGAGTACTGATAATGGAGAGAAAGACGAAGAAGTTGGCGAAGAAGTGGAAATTGTAGAAGAGTTTTTGCATCGGGCATGGATGAACTTGATGAATAAGGATAAAAAGAGAAAACATCAAGAAGATGAGGCCGAATGTTCTTATAGAAAAAAGCCTCGACGTTAATCGGTTTGTTTGCGAAAACTATGGATGTTTTTATTGTACAACATATATTTTAGAATTTTTTTGTCAGAAAGAACCTTTTATAATCGAAAAATTGTGATAAATGACCTTTTAAAAAAAAGTTGTGAAATAGGATCAAAAATCGATTTTTTATTGTGAATTGAGACCAACACTCATATTCCGGCGATCAACCCAAATTCTCCGACGTTGACCCGCACATGCCTTGCACGTGACTCTAAAAAATGACTTTTTTCCTTTCATTTTTTCCCTCCAATTTCCACTAACTACCTAAAAAGAACCTAAAAAAACCCTTCTCCCTCTCCTCCTGTTCAACCATTCTCTAAAAAATGGTGTCAAGAACTATACGAAAACACCAACAAAATCGATCAAAGATGGGCGTAGAAATTCCCTCCGGAAACAAACTCCGGTGAAAGCCACCCCTTCCTCTGTCGTAATCGCCACTATAAATGAGTCTTTTAATTTGTTGTTGTCGTCGCCGCTTGGTTAAGATCTCAAAGCTCGTCAAAATTGCCACCCCAAAGCACAGCCCAAAAAAGCAAGGCTTCAAAAAACTCAAGAAAACCGTTGTCCATACCACTGATTTCCTTTTCCCTCAAATAACTCCATAGTGCAAGATCTTTAAATCCCTGTTTTTTTGCCTCGATCTTGATGAAACCCTGATCCATTTTTCCGCAGACCCACCTTCAAAAACCTTCGATTTCATCGCCTGCCCGAAAATCGACGTTGAAACCATGGATTTCTATGTTAAGGATTTGGATCAAATGGGGTAATTAATACGCTGGTCCTCGACGTCTTGGATATGAACAGGGTGATTAATCATCGGCTATACCACGATTCATGCCGAGAGTTAGATGGGAAATATGTTAAGGATTTGGCTCAGACGGGGATAGATCTATGGAAGGTTGCAATTATTGATAATGAGCTTAGTAAATTGAGTCGATTGTTTGAAGCTTGTGATGGTGTTTAGGATATTAGGGATGTCGTCAAGTTGTTTTCTCGTGAGAATTTTCATCGGGATTTAATGGATTGTTAATTTGGTGGGATTTGATTTTTCTAAAAAAAAAATTCCGGTGAGATATTAACGAATTTTTTGTGAAGAAGATGAAGAAACCTTGAACACAGGATGGTTGAACAAATTAAAGCAACGAGGAGAGAGAGATAATGGTCTTTTTTGGGTTCTTTTTTAGGTGGTTACGGTGGGAATGGGAGGGAAAAACCGGAAGAAAGAAAAAAAAAAAAGTCATTTTTTTAAAGTCACGTGCCACGCACACGCGGGTCAACGTCGGAAAAAATGGATTGACCGCCGGAAAATGAGTATTGGTCCCAATTCACAACAAAAAAAACGATTTTAGGTTCTATCTCACAATTTTTTGTTTAAAAGGTCCTTTGTCACAATTTTTTGAATATAAAAGATCTTTTTTGACAAAAAGTGAAAAAACCCTATATTTTACAATTTATGTGAGGAGCCACTGCTTGCGCATATCCGACCATTTATTTTGCAGCTGGGTAAACTATTTTAGAGCTTTCATTCAGAGGCTATAATTGTCCAGAAGAACTTGCATGCTCGAGGCAGTCAATTGTATCGAACAAAGCAAATGGTAGCTGGCTAATTGAATAATTATATCGAACAAAGTTGATTATTGATCATTTAGTAACAAATAAACTACTCCAACACTTGTAATTAGTGATACTGGTTTTCGACAAGAGGTGAAGAATGTGAATGAGATTAGGAATGATATGGGTATCCTCAAGTTCAGGGCTGCCGCCCTCAGTTCTATTGCAACCTCATTTGTGGCTGATTTTATGGAATCGATTTGATCATCACTTTTTCGTAGTAACGAATTTTCATAGTAACGAATAAAGGATTGCTGGTTGGCATTTTTCATTTAAGGATATCCTTTTGGTATATCGTGTAATCTTGTTGTATCCATGTACACTATGAATTGATTATCTTTCGGATTTAATAAGTTTCAATAAGATCTAATAATGTTGTGGCTAATTCACTATATACACCTGAAAGTAAGAATTTATATAGTACCACCGGTAGGGATGGAAATATCCAATGGATGATCCATGAACCCGGTCACCCGCTATAATTAAACAGATGAAAACTCGAATTAAATGGATGAAAAGCGGGTGATGGATGCGGGTGATGTTTTTTTTATCCATCACCCGTTTACCACCCGATCCGTCACCCGTTTATTTTAAATATATTATTTATATTTATATTTAAACATAAAATATGTTGATAAATCCATTACTTATTAAAGTTAGTGCTTGTTTTATTTTTTGTAGTTATAAGTTATGCGTAATCAGAATTAATTATATGTCTCGGAGATGAATGTAGGTATAATATTTTTTTTTCTTTTGGATAATTATTATGCATATTATTAGGTTGTGATTTTTTAATGGTTTACCATTTTCACCCGAATATCACCCGGTTCACCCGCGGGTGATGAGTAAAGTGAGTGACGGATGGACCGGGTGAAGCGGATGGATGCGGATGATGCTCCACCCGATCCAAATCCCACCCATTTCCATCCCTAACCACCGGTTACAAGAATACAACTAAAACTATATAAAGACCTCATGGTGGGATGCTACATAAAAATTGTCCTTAAAACTTAATTGATTCATATGAAAAGACCTTTCACGCGAATATAACCTACACAGGCACACCTGATCAATAGAATTGGTGAGGTGTTGGGGCATGTAGGCCCGAGTGTCTCGTTACGGCATATCTGAAACGAGGAAAAGAAAAGATGTGTCGTGTTGGGCTCGTGCCTTTCTTCCATAAATGAGGTCCATGTACAAACTGACATGTGCCGTGTGACCATGTCTGCAGGCCCTTTACTAACTTTAATACTTCACCCGTTCTTATTTACATAACACAATTGAGTTTAAGACACTATTCACACAATCACATTTGACTTCCTTTTGTGATTTATACTTAAGAAAAAACTAATCGTGGAGATCTTATTAGATTGGTATGATAAATATCAACTTTTTATAATTTTTTCTTATCCACAATTGAAAACATTGATGTTTGAAATCGTGCATTGACAAACATGTCTAAATAATTGTGTCATTTAAAAAAAGAACAGAGAAAAAATATTTTTGTTAAATGGCAAAAAAAAAAAAAGTGCCCACGTGCCCTAGGACTCTCATACCAAATTTCTAAAGTGATGTCCATGAATCTAATATACATGTATAAAGAAGGCATATTTGCTAAAATATTAGAGCGCCACCTAAGATTACTAATGGTTTCGGTCAATGAAAAATAAGATTTCTAATTAATTTTTGAATTAAAAAAATCAAGTGCCACATAGATAAATAATGAGGTGTCAAGTAGATATTTTAATTAATTAATAATATATACAATTCCATCCAAAATCAATTATTCTAATAATTAAAATAAATCTATAATAAAATTTAATCCAAAATCTACAATAAAAATTTGTCCAAAGTAAACACTAAATAATAATAAAATGAAAATCACATTATAATTAATAGTAATACTTATATAATAAATAAAATAGATCATTAAAGAATAAAAATGAACACAATGTCGTTCTTGTGAATTGAACTGAATGGAGCTGGAAAACTTTTGGTTCGGGTTTGGTCATACCAACTATCGGGATCTATACGTACTTAGGCTATACGAAGGGGAAAAGTACCCAAAGCAAAGAACTTAAACCCAATATATTAAGGTTATAAATAAGTGGGAGTATCTCATTATTGTTATTCACATCAAATAAAATCATGACAAATATCTCAATAATAACTAGAGTTATACTTTTCTAATATTGTCTATTTTCTAATACGAAGTATACTATACATGCTATAGTGTTTACAATATAATATAACGCTCTAAATAAAGCGTTAATTAAGCACACCAATAATAATAGTACTCTGTAGTTGATTAAAACTTCACTGAATAAGTAAAAATCAATCATGATAAATAATTGACTATGATATGCTAAAGTACAAACAGACTTCCCAATTTTTATCTTATTACTGGCTAATTGCATAGTAAATAAGCCGTAGGAGATTTTACTAATTACTCTACTACTAGAATTATGAATAGATACATTCTTCATAGTTACATTCCTTTTCATACTAAAATACATACTCTACTAATAAACAATCATCTCCGATTGTAATTATTAGGAAAATTTGTAAATATTAATCCAACCTTTGCCCGATTTTCTTTAATTAAGCCAACCTATGCAATATTTCTGAATAATCCAACATTTATGACCCAAGTACTATTATTAAGCCTGTGTGACCGGTTACCTGTTACAAAGTCAACATTAAAAACGTTGACAACCTGAAGTTGATTTTCCTCCTAAAATTTTGGACACGTCTCATCACGTGCCACCTAAACAGGATTTTCTATTTTTTTTTTCCAAAAAACCCTTAACCCTTCTCTCCTCTTAACCCTTAACCCTTAACCCAGATCCAACAGTTGATTGGTTTAACCCAGTCATAGCAATTGCTGATTATTTTTGACGAACTTCGAATGGAGAGGTATGAGGGATCAACAATGGTGGAGAAGAGGTAGAAGAGAAATGATGAACAGAGGAGAGAGGAACGAAAATTGCAGAGATGAAGCAATTAAATCGCAGAGGAGAGAGGAACGAACATTAGAATAACAATTAAAAAAAAGGAGGGAAAAAAAATTGTAACGGTTATATTGCCACGTAAGGGTGAATACCGGTTACAGCAGGTTATTAACTTGCTAGGCTTAATAATAGTAGTTGGGTCATAAATGTTGGATTATTTAGAAATATTGCATAGGTAGGCTCAATTAAAGAAAATCGGGCAAATATTGGATTAATAATTACAAATTTTCCTAATTATTATAAGTTACCAAATATTTAAATAATAAATCAGTCTTATATTAGAAAATATGTTTCCAATTTAAAATATATTATAATTTAATATTTTACCTTTTAAGTAAAATTCCTCACCGACGGCGTAGAGTTTTCCTAGAACTCAACCTCTCATTCCAACCTAAATACTAATTTAATCTATTATATAAAATATAGCAGTTATAATAGGAATTTTATTTTAACTTAACGATTTAACAAAATCCGTGCATCGCACGGGCTAAAATCTAGTATCCAATGAAGCAATGACCATTAACTTCCTTTTGTGCTGGACTTACAACGGGCTCATATCAAACCAAATTTGTGTGGGATTTAAATAGCCAGCATGCTGGCCCGATCTAAGCCCAATTCGATCCTTATCAACTTGGGCCTGACCCAAAATAGTTGATGTTTGAGCATGATACTTTCGACTTTTGGGATTGGGACCCGAAAGCCTCGGAGGCCCATTTCACCATTAACGGGTATAAACCTAATAAAAACCTAGACGCATCCAGTATTTGTCATCAGTTGCCTCCTTCATTGTTCATTCTCTCGCAACTCCACTTCAGGGAAAGCAAAAACCTTCGCATTTCAAAAATGGTAATCTCTCTCTTTCTCTCTCCTCTCTTGTGCTAATTTCCATGGAGTTTGTACTGAATCATATAATCTGTTGAATTGATGTAGCCTTTCAAGAGGTACGTGGAGATCGGAAGGGTAGCTCTTGTCAACTATGGCAATGACTACGGCCGACTTGTTGTCATTGTTGATGTTCTCGACCAAAACAGAGTAATTCCCCTTTTACCCTTTCTCTCTCCTCTTTCTCGACTATTTTGCAATGAATCTATTAGATTTTAGGTTTTTATTTGAACTGATGTACTTGAAACTTTGTTAGGGTTAGGTTTCCAGATGTATTTGAGTTTGCAATTAGAACAAATGATTTTCAGATTCCGTCATTATTTAATTTATTGACGAGCTGGTGCATGATTTCCTTAATTTTGCCTGCATTTTTGCATTGTAACACATGCTCAAATCTTGTTTTATCGCTTTTAATAGTAAATGTGTGAACTATATGTGCTTAGTAAAAGCTTCTCTCTTTCACAGCGTTACTCAATTATAATCTCAATTATTTGGGTACTCGGCGCTCGACACTCTCATTTGGGTCTATGGGTATAGAGAACAGATACTTAAATCTTCAATTTGGATTATTGATATAATTCTTTTGGTAGAATGCTGAACTTGGTTATTGTAGATACAACAATGTATGTTGGATGTTAACCAAAAAAAACAATGTATGTTGGATATTCATTCAAAATTTAATTTAGGATAAGCTGGTGCTTTTTTCCTCTTTGATTAATGTAAAACATGCTCCATTCTTGTGTTTTCTCTTGTTTACTTGTGGTTACATATATCTATCGTATAATTAGTGGATTTGGGAACGATGTTTTTAGTGGAAGTGTAAGCTCTTTTCTATTTGGTTGCACTTCTGATTTCAGTTCTGTATTTAACCTCGAGTTTTCGTGTACTCACCCTCATATAGGTATTGACCCCTCAACCTTTATTTTGGATCAGTGAGAACCTTTTTGTAGCATGGCTTAGGCTGTCACATGAACACTTATCCGTATCCCACACCTGAATATGTGTCCGAGTTACTTAATTCGAACTATGCTCAATTATAGTTAACTTATGTTTGTGTCCAGTGGTTGTCTTGTTCAAATCTGATTTTCTGAGAAAAATTCATTATAGGTTCTAGTAGATGCTCCTGATATGGTCAGAGGACAAATGAACTTGAAAAGGCTTTCTTTGACTGATATCAAGGTTGAGATTGAGAAGTCGCCAAATAAGAAAACCCTGGTTGAAGCTATGGAGACTGCTGGTATGGTTTTTTTGATTTGTATGGTTGTTTTGTTATTGTTGCTTTTTTGTGTGCATTGTGATTAAGTTGCAATGATGGTGCAGATGTTAAGAACAAGTGGGAGAACTGCTCTTGGGGTAGGAAGCTGATTGTTCAGAAGCGAAGAGCAGCTCTAAATGACTTCGACAGATTCAAGATCATGACTGCCAAGATTAAGGTTTGTTTTTGTTTTGCATGAATAATGCTTTCATTTCTATCTTACAATCCCTATGTTACAATTGCCATTTTGCGATTTTGTTTGTGTGGATTGTGAATAAATGCTTTTATTTTAATGTTCTTTCATACTTGTTTTAAAGGTTACTTGGTTAAACACTTTATATTGGAGTAATGTTACACTTCCTCTGTTCTCTTTTAGTTGCAACATTTTTATTTTGGGACCTTTCCTTTTAGTTCCAGTTCCAAGCTATCTATTTTTGGCAACTTTACCACTTAACTTTACCAAACGAACCTCACCCATATTCAATAACCCTTATTTTCCCCTAAATATATCTGAAAACGTGATCGTGAATGTAATGTACTACCTACCCACTTGCATTGCAAAAAATTTAGAACATATTAGGGGCACCCGGGTGCATTAGGTGCACCCGGACCCGGGTGCATCTAATAATTTTTACAAAAGTTGGGGTGAACCGTAAAGTTTGCAACTAAAACAAAATTATTAAAAGAACATATTTTAACGTTTTTGCCAGCTCTTATAAAGAAATACTAGTGACTTGCTAATTTTTGTTCATCATCTTTTAAAATCATTATGCTAATTCATATTTCATTTTGTTCCCCCTGCAGAAAAGTGGCGCAGTGAAGCAGGAGCTTGCTAAGTTGAAGAAACAGCTTTCATAAGATGTTAGGGTTCAGTAATTTGTTTTACTCTGTTTTGATATTCAAGGTTTAGAAATTCGAGTGACTTTATTTTGTGAACAAGCTACCTAATAGCATGGGGTTTTTATATCTACTGTCTTGGTTTTGTACCAATATTTTTGTGCATGAGAAATTAATCTAGCAATCTGCTGTGTGGTGGTTTTTTTTTTGTTATGTGCTACGGATACTTTTAAGTCTCAACCTCTAATATTCTATGTTTAGCTTCTAGTTGTGAAATTCTTCTCTTGTATTGTCTGTTTTATGGCAGTGTGTGCAATTTTGATTTACAAGGTTGAAACTTTGGAGGACAAGTTTAACTGCAAGGGTCCTCAGTCTCCTCCCTCTGCCACTTCACTGTGTGACTGTTTAGGCTGGAGTAAACGTTCTTACCGTGTCATTGGGAGGGTATATCAGACCTTCAGTTCACTACAAGGTCTTACAGAGACACAGAGTTGTAGTAAACGTTCTTACCGTGTCTTACAGAGACCTTCAGTTACCCTTAGACCTGTCAAAAATAGACTTGGCCTGAAATTGGCTCAATCCTGACCTAAAATAATGGGTCTTGAACAAGATTTTGTGACCTGTAACCTGATTTTATCCGACCCGACAACCTGAAAAGTGGCTCAAAGCTCGACCGAACCTGTATTTGGCCCGATTGATTGAAGAGGAACTTTAAGCATAGTAAACACGTTGCTGTTATTACATATTATTGTTGTGTATAATATGATTTTAATTTGAATTATACTCTATTTTATGGTTGAATTTGACTAAATATAAACTTGTTTAAGAACATTTGTTAATTTGTGCCTATATTTTATATATTTACTACCTAACGAAAATATGATACGCGTTTAAAATCTCTTAACTTGTTGGATCAACCAAAACCCGATAGTTTAAGGTCTTGAACAAGCATTTGTAAACCCGAACCGGATAATGACTGACCCGAATTATTCCGAAACACGGAAATATATTTTTTACAATCCGACCAACCCGATTGACAGGTATAGACGTATAGTTACCCTCGACGATATGATACCTGTATGAGATTCGTTTTGTCCATGATGGTTTATAGGCCGTTTTACATCAAGCCCCAAAAACACCACCACCCCCTAAAGAAGCTCTTCCACCTGAATGTCTGCCGCCGGTTTAACCTAGGGCGTGTTCAGCAGTAGCTTTTGAGGTAGCGGGTAGCGTTTTGACCGAGTCAAGACGCTACTTGTAAAATTTGTAAGTGTTTGGCGACGTAGCGATTTAGGTAGCGGTTAGCGGTAGAGGTAGCGGTTGAGTAGCTTTTATCAAACGTTAAAATTAGTATCGTTTAAGGTAGCGGGTAGCGTTTGACAAATTTATAATAAAGTTTTAAATAATATTTCACCTTTTATTTTATTTTATAATATCAATCGCTACTTTTACCGAACACTCATATCAGTTACCCGCTACCTTTGACAGCTAACCGTTACCCGCTACTATTGACCGCTACCCGCTACTCCAACCGTTACCCGCTACTGAACCGCTACCCGCTACCGCTACTTTTGCCGAACAGGGCCCTAGTTTCTGTTTTGTTCTTTAAACACAAGACTGCCTGCATAATATTGGATTTTTAATTAACCAACTTCCCCAGAACTAAATTTCTTCTAATTGTAGTTCTTTAAAATTTATTAGATACAATTAATACTTTGGTTGAGTGTTAAGAGTTGAGAGTGTTGAGACAACTTGGTCCTTAATTGTGGGGTTGATGAATTATCAACCAACTAGACAAAGGTCTCATCAAATCGTTAAAGATTGAGCTGCCTCATCAGTCCAACATTATTCAGTGGGAGTACACGGCGTTTAAAAACAGTTGATACCATCTTGCTATACAAATATACAATTATTAATAATCCCCATGAATTGGAGATAAAGCTATTAATCCCTTATACTTCGTATTTTTTTCGAAGAAAGAACATAATTGCAAACTAGGTTTTTTGTTTGGTTTCTCAAAAAAAAAAAAAGGTCATTTTGTTTGGTTTCTCACAAAAAAAAACTCATAGAAAAGAGGAAAATTGAAGTAGACGGATGGTGTAAATGAGTTTGAATTTGAATAAAGTTCTTTTATTTCGTTTACTTAAGAAATGAGATGACTTAGCATAAACACAAGTTGAAGTTCATTAAATAACTGAGTTTGAACATAAACATAAGCATTATCGCTCATTTAAGTTCATGAACTACAAATCTGTAACGAGTTACCATCGGTTCTTTATACCGGTGGAAAGCCTCAACCTTTAATTATATTTTGTATTTATTTTTCCTGTTGTTTTGCTTTGTTTTTAAGTAGACAATAATGATTCATCCTCGTGCGAAGACCGTCTATCCCTTGAAGGACATGGATTGTTCTTCTTTTCTCGCAAGAGAGTTTTGTTTTTGCTTTTTAATGTCCAAGATCACAGATCTAAAAGCCTACCATAAAACTGATTATGATTGTTCAGTAAAGTAGCGATTGAGATAGGAAAATGCAATAAATATCATATTATTATTTAAAACTTTATTATAATTTAATTTTTTAAATGCTACCCGCTGTTACTTTTATTTTTTTGGAAAACAAGCAAAGAAATTGTATTACTCTATCAAACTTGTATAACAATCTAGCTATTACCTTAGGGAAGACAAACTTTCTATGAAGGACCCCCTTCCTTAAGCTAAGGGAAAGCAAAAACAAACAGAGGTACGCAACCACGCAAATAGCCCAAACTATACTAACAGGTAGACCTGTCAAACGGGTCGGTCGGGTCGGGTTGTAAAATATTATTTTCGGGTTCGGGTTAGATCGGGTCGGTCACTTTCGGGTTCGGGTTTACAAATGCTTGTTCAAGACCCAGAACTTTCGGGTTCGTGTCGACCCAACGGGTTAAGAGATTTTAAAACGCGTATTATATTTTCATTAATTTAGGTGATAAATATACAAAATATGGGCACAAATTAACAAATTTTCCTACATAAGTTTATATTTAGTCAAATTCAACCATAAAATGGCGTATAGTTCAAATTAAAATCATATTACACACAATAATAGTAAAAACAGCGTGTTTATTATGCTTAAATTTTCTCATAATCGCATTTATTACTATAAATACAACGATTTTCAATCGGTCGGGTCCAAAACGGGTTCGGTCGGGTTTTGACCCATTACTTTTCGGGTTGCTCGGGTTCGGATAAAATCGGGTTACGGGTCACAAAATCTTGTTCAGGACCCAGTATTTTCGGGTCGGGTTCGGGTCGATTTTTGACAGGTCTACTAACAGGACACTGAGAAGATCTAAGCCAAGCTAAATGAACCTGCTTTACATTCTTCCCTATAAGTTGTAATTCCTCCGTTTTAAAAAGATCTTTACAGTTACTATTTGCACGAACTCCAATGCAATATTTAACTACTAATATATCAAATTTTGTATGTGAAAAAATTATAAAAATTTGATATTCTGAAAATACATATCGTGACCAATCTGACAAGATACATGTAACATTTTGATGTATATAATAGTGGAATTTACGGTCAAAGTTTTTGTGCTTTTGACACATTTTCCAAAGCGTAAAGAACTTTCAGAAACGGAGGTACTACAGCTCTATTTTTGACTAAAAATTGTATTCCATTACTTTTTTGCTAGTCCAGTACACCTTAATTAAGGTTCCAGAGAGCATTGTTTCTTGTTTTCCATACGAAATAAACAGTAGCAGCGATAGCAACATAATAAACCTTCCTCCTGAAACTGATACCCTTATAGTTTATGTGGATCCAACCCATCAATTATACAATATCATTAGAACTCCTTGAGATGACAAGTCGATCTTAAAATTGTTGGATGCAATCCCGATTGAAACAACAACGAAAAAATAGATGTTGGTGACTATCTTGATGTGAGCCACAAATGCAACATATATTGTTGTCTACAATCCCCATCTTTAGTAATCTAGCACTAGTTTGCAGGCAGTGGCTAACCTTGAACGGTTTTACGAGGGGGCGGTAGAAAAAAAATTAAGCAATATACTATATAATTATACAAGTATACAATTATACACAAATTTAGGACGGGCCCTAACTAAAAATACACTACAAGATCCGCCCCTGTTTGCAGGCTTGCAGCCTATTCTTCATAGCAAGCGGTATGTAGAATCAATGCTTCGGAATTGATTATTTGTTCCAAACACCTTTGCTCCACTGCATTTTCTGTTCTTGACCACATAAGTCACTATACAAGGTCTTAATGCTATATTTCAAGCTGATTAATCTGTTACTCACTCTTGCAAACAAGCTGTCTTTAGTTTTTCTACTCGCTACTTTTAGCATTCGAGAAAAGCAACTCAACCGCTACCTCCGCTAACTGCTACCTCACCAAACACTTACACCTACCCTCTACCAAATTTGCTACCACCGAACACAACCTAAGTATAAATCAACAAAGACGGTCAAAGTAAGTTATGTGACGAAGATGAAAGTCAAAATATTGTAACTAAAAATATATGGTTGTGTAGGGAAAAAACTGAGTATAAAACAAAGAATAATATCATTTTGTTACTATAAGAATAATGATTTTCGGTTAGAAAGCTTGGGAACCAGTTTGGGTTGGTTTAACCCCATCATTTTCCGGGTTACTGGAGTTCTGATGAAATCGAGGTTAGAGACGCAAACGATTAATCAAAACCCAATTTTTCATAGTCAGATTTGCACTACAAGACTTTGTATTTTTAATGACAACCTAATAACGACGGATCAAAAAATCCGTTGTAAAAGCCTTTTGTGACGGGGCTAACAATCAAACAAAGACGGGAATAGCCGTCACAAATGTCCTTTACGACGGGTTAACAATGAGATTTTTCATTAATGACAATGACGACCCCATTTTGTGACGAGTTCGCGACAGAAAATTACGTCATTAATCAACAATTATTGACTTTTAGCGACGGGATTTCCCGTCATTAATGGTATAATTTCTTGAAGTGTTGGTTTGGGATTTCTTGTTGGAGCCATTTTTGACAGATCTATTGATATTCTTTGTTTGACCCAACATATCACGTTGTATGACCGTATGATAGTAGGCCTATGGAGTATGGGCCAAAATTAAATGACAAACTAGAAAATAATTAGAAAAATGATTGAGGCGGCTTGCAAGTCAACTTGGGAACATGTTGGCCATGCAATGACAACGTAGTTCGAATTTCCAGACCAGGGATGACCATGACCCTAGCCACCATCGCAAACTCGCTCGCATCATGCATGTGGATTTTAATGTTTCTCAACTAACATTTGATTAATTTTTATACATATCTTGGCCTACCGTTTATTCGTTTAAGATGGATTATTTATGTAAGTTAAATCAGATTTAAATCTTGATCTCCATTTGTAAGTTGTATTGTCCTTCTCATAGAAGCAGCTATACATGAGTACATGGTTGTTAAAGTCGCGATTTATACACGATCAGTTCTAATTTACGATTTTATGTCTTACAATACAACGATCGAATACAATAATGATAACTTGATACGCGTAAATGTTACTCCATATTTACTTCTAAACGTATAGTATAAAGGTTAGTATACGTAAGTATAATGTATAAGTGTTGTCTATTAAAAATGGGTAATTTTTTTACAAAGTTTATCATAGAATCTTACTTCTGCAAACTCGTGTAATATTTTGATTTTCCGATATAATTCCAACAGTTCTAAAGTATAATCGCGATTTTGATAATTTTGTAGGACTACATCGAAAGAGAGGGAGCATAGTCTTTTACTAGTAATTTCCGTATTTTCTTCTTTTGAACGAATGAACCCTGTGTAATTTTATGAGAGAAGACGAAGACGTGCCTAGTTTTCAATAGACCTGGTTATTGGACAGGGTAGTCCAATGGATATAGGGTTAGGATCGAGTTAATAGGGCTTTTATTGGGCAGGGCTCTTATTGGACAGGGCCTCTATTGGACATGGTCATTATAGGGTCAAACTTATACTACAATTATTTTGAAAATTAAAATAGTAATGATACAAAAAATTACGTGTATAGCTTCGTATTTACTTGTACTTGCACATGGCTCTTTTGTTTTTCATTTTTCATTACTCGTTTATTGACCCGCCCACTAATGACCCGCTATTGACTCGCGACCCGCTTCTGACCCGCCCATTATCGTCCCGCTAAAAATGACACTTTTAATACCCGACCCTCTTTTGACCCGCACCGACCCTGACCCGCCCCGCTTGATAACCAGGTCTAGTTTCCAAAGGTACCACCCCGTACCAGACGTAACACTGTATCCTTAATTCCTTTTCTACATCTTTTACGTTACATATACATTGATATTGTAAGTAAGCCAAAAATCCAATCCTATCTTCCATCAGTGGCAAAAGTTTGACCAGGTCAAATTCAGACAACCTCTCTCCAATCTTCATTATCTCATAGGTGAATCGAAACTCTTATTTAAACCCAACTATGGCATTGCACAAATGCATAAACACAAGTTTCTTATTCTCAACTTTCTTCACATATTAAGTTTTCTTTGTTTTTTGTTGCCATCATATCTCATCTTGCAACTTCGAGCTTGTTAATACATAAAGGTTTGTGTTAACTTGTAACTTTATTTAAGCTTCTTCATTTTATTAGCTTGTATTTTCACTAATGAGATCCTAGTTTAGTGCGTGGTAAAGACCAGAGTTTGTGTATGATAAGTTAAAGTTATATCTATTACTATCTATTACTATATACTAAAAGAGACACCAGGAATGACACGTGTCAATTTCTGGTGCGATTTTTTCCCGCCAAAAACCACTTTCCTAAAAAAAATCTATATATTTTATTTTATTTTTATTCTTTACCTTTTTTTATAAAGTATTTATATATGGAAACAAATTTTAGTTTATAAATTATGGCAATAATAGATACGTAATAATAATTATTTTAAATTAGTATTATTTTAGTCAAATCGCTATATTAATAATGAAAAATATATCACTCAATATTTTGGTCAAATTGTTATATTAGCATTTTAAATATGCATATTAGATGAATAAGTTTAAACGAGTATGTTAAAAATGTTATAACTATGCAGTATGTTAAAATATTTTGTGAAAAAAATATCAAAATCCGTGCGTGCACGGGATCTAATCTAGTATATACATATGAGTTAGACCTGATCAAAAGGCGAGCCTAGCCTGGTTCCGGTCAGGTCGGGTTGGGACGTGACTAAAATTCAGCAATTATGTTGGACCTGGCCATACTTCAGGCTAATTTTGTGTGTCCAAAACCCATATTTCCGACTAGAAATAATGGGCTTTGCGGGCCGTTGTTAAGCCCGGTCAATTTTATAACTAAAACTGTGGTTTTAAGTTGTCCAATATCCGACCAAAAAAATTGAAAATCGGGCCAGTCCCAAAAAAGGGTCTTAAATTTTCTGCCCCAAAGCCTGCTATTTTTATCGGGCTAGCGGACCGTGCCTGAAAGCTGTCTTACAAATTCTGCCCAAAAACCTACTACTTTCGAGACGGGCCATCGGACCGGGCCCGAAAACAGTCTTAAAAATACTGCCCAAAAACCTACTACTCTCAGGCCGGGCCATCGGACCAGCTAGAATCAAGTTGATCAGGTCTAATACAATTATACAAGTGTAGTAATTTGTGCTAACATTAATAATTTTGCAGCCCAAAAAGGCCAATAAAATGCAGGAACAAAATCTGAAGGTGTGGCTTATTCTAGCAATATCAGCATGGGTCATCATCCTCCAACAAGTAAATGCAGTATCAGATGTAACCTTCGACCTTGAAACAGCTTCAAAAACAAAATACAACACCTTCCTAAGTGACATACGAACCAAAGTAAAGGATCCAAAACTAGTTTACGAGGGAATCCCAATGTTACCACCCCCAACAACACCAACAAAATACATTCTGATCGACCTAAAAGCCAAACAAAACGCTGCTACTACAATAACAGTAACACTTGCTCTTAGCAGAAACGACTTATACGTAGTCGCCTTCACTGATCAAACTGCACCAAATTTACGCGCACATTATTTCGCTGCTGATATTACTCCTGCTACTGTAAGGACTCTGTTTCCAACAGCAACAGAGCTTATTCCGATTGGTTATGGGAGTAGTTACCAGAATCTTGAAGGAAATGCTGGTATTCTTAGAGAAAATCTGCAGTTGGGATTTCAGCCATTAAAACAGTACATGGTGAATGTATATGGGAAGAGTATTCAGGCTACAGATTATCGGAAAAATGAAGCTAAATTCCTTCTTACTACTATCCAAATGGTTGCAGAGGCAGCAAGATTTAAGTATATTGAAGGGAAAGCTATTAATAGTTTTATTCCTGATTATAAAGTCCCTAGCTTAGAGACGAACTGGGAAAAGATATCTAAAGCTATTCGTTCTGCTGTTAAGAAGTTTACCCCGCCAATTGCGTTAGTATATGCTAATAATACGGCATGGGTAATTACTCAAGTTAGTGATATTAAGCCTGATCTTGGACTTCTTAAATATGTACCCTAATTAAGTAATTTAAGGTTATTTTTATATTTATCGTCTTTTAAGTTTCACGTATTTTTATTATTTTTCCCTTTATAAAATAAAATGTAATTTCGTATTTATCACCATAATTTTATGAAATGTTTTATATTCATCACATTTTGAAAAATTACGTCAAACTTTCCTTCCATGTGGATGTTCGGGGTATATTTTCATAGAATAGATATATCCGTGTAATTTACTTGGTTTCGCAAGACTAATAATCATAGGACAAAAACATTAAATACGATGATTAGATCAGAAGTGGAATAAGATGATAATAAAGAACGTACTCCCTCCGTCTCGGAATACTCGACCCGGTTTGACCGGCACAGAGTTTAAGGGACTTAAATTGACTTATTTAATTTAATAGGTAATAGTTGATAGTGGGGTATTATTTTAATGTAGTTAGTGGAAAATGTGTAAATGGGTGGGGTTGGGGGAGAGTAGGGGTTGAATTTTTAATTATTTTTTGTATGGAGTAGGGGGTAGGTGGGTTAATAGGGGTGGAGTGAGAAATAATATAATATTGTTAGAATATTTCCATTTTTATAAACAGGTCAAGTATTAAGGGACGGCCCGATAAGAAAAACAGGTCAAGTATTCCATTTTTATAAACAGGTCAAGTATTCCAGGACTTTGTAACTCAATATACAATATATTGTAACTTAAAAAACTTCTAAGTTATGAGTAAAACCGTACATAACTAATGTTTTATGGTAAAAAATTCTGTTTAACGATTGTTGGTTAACCAATTTTATTTTTAAACTGTATATATAATGAAATCTATATTATTCTCAAACTACATATGAAGTATATAAAGAAATTTATAAGTGAATTTGAAATGAGTAAAAAATATTCAAACTATATTCACCACTCCGGGACATCGTCCAGGCCACTAACTAGTTTCATATATAAATAGTGATATGTTATATTCAAGAAGCCATCAATCATTTTCACACGACTTTCTAGAGAACCAAAACTCTATCTTTCTATTCCATCACACTATTAATTGGGCGTAAAAAATAAGTTAATTGAGCGTCAGATATGCTTTTCTCGAAACCCCATACCGATTCACCCTATTCATTTTGTAGGGTCACCGTCCCGTCAAATGATTAAGGCTTTGTTCTTATGAGCTTTTTTTGGCTGAACTGAATTTAATGGAGAACTAAATTAAACTGGACTGAACTGAATTGAATGAAACTGAATGAAGCTGAACTAAACTAAACCAAAATGAATGAAACTGAAATTAAATTTTAAAAAAAAAAACAGGAACTAAGTCAAGGAAGCCGGCGATCAAGTCCCCGACTAGTATTCTAAAGACAAACAGAACCACATTAGTTTCTTACTACTTTCTTTCGTAATTTCGTTAGTGTATACAACAGAGTATAAAGTTGACAATCTCACAATAGTATTGATCGAGGTAGGGTCGTAGGTATGAAGCTAAGTCTTATAGAAAGACTATGCTCAATAGTCAATTATTTTTATTTATTTTTAAGAAAAAAAAAAGACTTTTTGTGGTTCTCTCTTCCTATATAAAAGAAGATGATAAGTTAGACACTTCACTGCAAAAAATATCTCACACAAATTAAGCAAATACGGAGTACATGATACGGAGTAATAGCACAACGCCACCAAAGCATAGGTATCATATCTATCTATCTTTCTATCTATTTTTCAATTATGCATAATCATATATTATTTTTTTAAGTAGGTGTGCTAACATGTGTTCCAATTATGGGCGCATCTATTATGTAAAAAGGGTAGACAATTGTTTACCTCCTATAATATTATTTATGTATGTGATGCTTTTTTTGGGGTGGGGGGGGGGTAAAAAGGGGAGAAACCCCGTACAAACTACGATATTTCTATAATTTAAAGCATTAATAAAGTTGTAGTTTGGTGGTAATTGATGATGTTTTAAAAGTGTTATGTGTGCCTCGAATTTTCTTTGAAGGATCGATGTTAGGGTGTTATAGTGGAAGGTCTTACTTCAAATGACATATCTCATGATCTACTCATTAGATTGAGTTGATTCAAGTTGGAGGTGAAATCTTGGCTCAATAGCTTTCCAACGCCTGGTCATAAGCTCATTTTGGATGAGAAATGAGGGAGTTATGACTATTTTACGAGAAGCTGTCATGCAGCAGGGGAACCTGCTGGAGGTTCGGCCGAACCTGCTGGAAGTTCGGCCGAACTCTTAGGTGGTTTGACCGAACCTGATGAGAGTCAGGAACTTTGAGATTTTGGAGGTTCGCCCGAACTTTGGGTAAGTTCGGCCGAGCCTGCTGGAAGTCCGGCCGAACTCTTAGATGGTTTGGCCGAACCTGACCTTGGTTCGGCCGAACCTGACCTTGGTTCGGCCGAACCCTTTAAAGGTTCGACCGAACCCTGCGGGTAAACTATTTTCTTCTCCGCAAGGTTCAATCGACGTGGCCTTTTCTTGTCCCTTAGATTCGTTTGGTGTCTAACACTATAAATACGAAATGTAATGAGAATTTCAGAATTAAGAGAGAGAAACACAAGTGAGGTTGAAACCCTAGATCTAAGCATACATAGAATTCTCTCTTCTTCACCTTTGAGAATTACTCTTTGTAATCCTTTCTCCATTGAAATTTAATACAAGCTCCAAACCCTCTCCCATGGTGGATGTAGCTCATTGAAGAGTGAACCACCTTAAATCTTTGTGTGTGTTTTAATTTGTTTATTTATTTCTTCTCATTATTCCAACATTAAATTTGTCATACAAATCAACATTCAAGCCTAAAAGGTCTTTCATTCATAACAAAAAGCTTTGGTTGTAGTCATGCCTAGTATTAATTGTCATTTTAGCTTTGATTTTTTAATTTTTTTCCCTTAAAATATTTTCTTTCTTTATTTGGAAAATTATTTTGTTTTTTCTATATTATCTCCGTTTCAAAATGATATTTACACTTTCCGTTTTAGTTCGTTTCATAATTTTCTTTACACTTTGCTCTATTTTATTTTTGAATATAAAAATTTACTACCTTACCCTTCTTACCCCATGATATTTACAATTTTCCATTCATTTTCTCTAACTTTATTTATTTTTTTCTTACCTTAATTTATCTATATTTTATTATATTTAACCAACATTTTTACTTTTGTCTTAATATTTGTGCAAATAATACCCATAAAAATCTTTATAAAAACGGAAGTAGTATATGGTATTTACCCTATTCTAAATTCTTATACAGTTATACCCACCACTGGTTTTAGTATAAGTGTTCTTAATTTTAACTCCGTAGAAAAGATTACACGGTGCATTAAAAGAAAAGAACATCCGTGAATTTTATTTTATTTTGAAAATATGACAATGACAATGTACAAACTACAAAGTGCAATTTCGTTCAGAGCCAACCCTAGATTCTCTTTTACATAAAGATATAGATTTATTTAACTATTATAATTTTATTACTCCATACGTCATTAGTTATTTTCCCATTTGACGCGTTTATCGGCACATTTTAAATCATTAATATTTCTAATTATGAAGTACTCCATTCGTTTTTCCAAGTTTAATTATACAATACTCAATTACTGGTAGCAACAAAAACCAAAAAGAACTCAATTGGTTGGGATCCACATAAGTGGATATTTTTGCTTTAAGCAGAAGAGACATAGAAAGTAAGACTATTATTAAATATTAATGTGCTCCAAATAGTGTAGTTGAAAGTGATATAATATGAATAAATTAAAAGTTTGACATAAATGGAATAATGAAGTAAGTGAATAGAATTTAAGAAAACACCTAAAAACAGAAAGTGATTAAAACTTAGAAAAACGGCAGAAATACATGTTAGTAAATATAATAATAGTTTGATATTGTGAAAGTATACAATGAGATGAATTAATTAACAATATCTCACATAACTATATATTTTTTTTCTTGCATGTACTACCTCCGTTCCTGAAAGTTCTTTACGCTTTCCGTTTTGGTCCATTCCTGAAAGTTCTTTACACTCTACTTTATTTCCATTTTTACTCTCATTTGACCCACCATAACTTACCCACTCACAATACTTTAATATCAGTTTCCATCCACTCACATTGTTGGACAATTTATAGCCACTCAATTTCTATTTGTTACCCCACCATCACATGTTCACCAAAATTCCTTAATTACCGTGCAAATAATAAGCGTAAAGATCATTTAGGAACGGAGGTAGTAGTATATTGGAAAGAATTTAGAAAATTTAATCAATTGTAAACCGTGTCAAAATTCTAAATGAAAAGAACTTAAAATGATGGAGGGAGTATTATTATCATTGTTGTTATTGTTATGATTTATTATTACTTATTACTCCTATCCATATTATTATTGTTGTTGTTGTTATAATTTAATTTATTATTACTCTTATTATTACTCCTCTTATTATTTATATTTTTTCTATTTATTATATCCTTATTGTTAACTTTATTTCAGTTAAGCAAATTTCAGCTAAAATAATAGGGTCAAATTGATATAAAAAGATGATGGCGCAAGGAGGTTTAGGTCAAATGCGGAGAGATAATAGAGAGTCGGAGAGAGTAATTCAATTTGCAGTATTCTCATTTTGTTTCTCAAAACACAATATGCAGGTTACAACTGTTAGATAGAATGAGACAAACTCTCATTATTACAACAATCAGCATTGATCACCTATTACTATTACAACAGTAGCTAGGCAAATGATAGTAGTATCGTTAATAGTAAGAGATACCCACCCCAAAGTGCCCTTAGTACAGTTTGAACATCAACTGCAAGGTTGAAAAATACAATCTTACCGGCCACTAGATCAAGGCGTTAACTTGATAAGGGTGGTGCCTAGCTCTTTAATATTAAATTCTTCTATTTAGAAATAGTTTCACTATTTTAACTTTTACGTATGTTCATGCACCGCTTTAACAGTTAATATCTTCAATTATCTATTAGTAAAAATAATACTTTTTTTTTACTTAAAGTTAAATATGTGAATAGTGCACAAAATTAAAGTGGTGCAATTATTTCTAAATAGAAGAAGTTAGATTTATTTCATCACATCTAAAGAGATAGGTACTACTACGTACCACCCCACTTTTTACTCTATATTGACTTAAGTGTGGGCTTAAGCCCATGTATGTTTATTCAATATTGTTTTACGTAGTAAATCTTTTTTTAAGGTAAAAAATAGTTATTGATAAAATAGTCATACGACATTTACAATAGAAATCAAAGCTAACAAATACAAAACAATTTGGATCAAACAAAATTCTAATCCGGTAAAACCACGATCGTTGTAGATGAGATCTGACAATGATGAATACCCTCTTTCACATCGCTGTTTGATACAACTTTCAACGAGGGGGTCTTTCGATCTGTTGTAGTTTTGGTATTTAATTAAATCTGATTCAATTGATTGTAGACGTAAGAATGACATCCGTTGTAACCCCGCACAAATCTTTATCAACAAATCAACTTTTCGTGCGAAATTAAAAACATGGCCCAAACTCTCACAAAGAGAGAGATAAAACCCAATAAATGGGTAAAAAGCTCTCCAATAGGAAGATAATAGAGTTTTTATTCCGAACATGAAATCAAAAGCTATGAAAAATAAGAAAATAGGGCTTACCATCAACCTAAAGGTTGGTGGTAGCCCCTAGAAAATTAGGGTTTTGAAAGAGTAAATCAATGTATATTGACATAGTAATATTGTTATGCAGGTGAGAAAAAGTGAACAATTACGGAATTAAGGAAAGTACATAAATTGGAATATATAATATGAAGGTGTTTACAGCAGCAAAATGGATTTGGTGGTGCACCGTGATAATAACGGTGGTGGTTATGCTTTCATTGACCCTAATAAAAAAGGAACAAGTTGGCAGGCAACTAGGCCAGCAAGTAGGGGCTTTCACCACCGTGACATTCGAACTTGATGATGGTCTTTCGGGCTATTCAGAATTCTTAACAAGGTTGCGCGACGCATTGGAAGCCCCCACAAAGGCATGCGGCTTGCAAACGACGGTAGGTAGCCCATCAAAGGGTGAAGAATATATTCATGTGGATATCAAATTTAGTAACACACAATGGGTGACCATAGGAATAGATGTAATGGATATGTATGTGTGGGGTTATAAAGATAATGTTAAATATAAGGGTAAATCTCGAGCCACTTTCTTCAAAAACACTCCTAAAGTTGCCAAGGATAACCTTTTCCCAGATACGACACCAAGAACTACTACATTTCTTAGCACCTATGGAAGCCTAGAGAGGTACGCCAAAGTAGGCAGAGTGGACCTTGAACTAACCCTTAAAAACCTTAAAGCTTGCATCATAAGTGTTTACGGGAAACCAGAAAAAGAACTGGATAACGCGGTTGAGGCTAAATTTGTACTTATCGCCGTCCAAATGGTTGCAGAGGCAACACGTTTTAGATTCATGGAAAAGGGAATAGTTAACTTCGATAGCTCAAAAGCGTTCAAATACAAAATGGTAGCTTTTCAGAACGACTGGGATCCAGCCTCCCAAGCTATTCATAAAGCATCACCTACGTGCACGACTATTTCTCCGACCCTTGTAATTAGTACCATCGACTATAGGCAGGAGGTGAAAGAAGTGGATGAAATAAAAGACGACATGGGTCTCCTAAAGTTCAAAAGGAGCAACACTATACAGTCAATTTCGAATGACGATGGTGTTGTTGATAATGATCAGAATCTACACTTCAGTGAATTGTGATAATCTATCCCAATTCAATTAACTACCGGACGGCTTCAATTCTTAACTACCTGTATCACTTGCGCAACGTGTATGTAAAGAAATATATGTTGTACTACGTATGTAATGTTACTAATGTATATCGTTCTGTTTAATTTATTTTTAGTTTCCACGTGGACTATGAATAAATATCTATGTTAAAAAAAAAAAAAAAAAACTTGTTAGAAAACGCAAATTAGATGGTGCAAACGAGTGTATGATGCCCATTATATATGCACGTATTTCAAAACGACGTACAATGCAAAAAAAATGCGTTAGATGTTAGCTGGTTTGACTAGCTGTTAGTTATTAGCTTGTAGTATTAGCTAACAAAGAAATTAAATATCTGCCAACAAACATTACAAGAAATTGTACTATTAATGACGGGAAATCCCGTCGCGAAAGGTCAATAATCGTTGATTAACGACGGGATTTCCTGTCGCGAACCCGTCATAAAAGGGGGCCGTCGTTAATAGAAATCCCGTCGTAAATCCATCGTAAACCCGTCGTAAAAGACATTTGCGACGGTTATTCCCGTCATTGCTTGGTTGTTTGCCCCGTCGCAAAAGGCTTTTACGACGGGATTTTTGACCCGTCGTAATTAGGTTGTCGTTAAAGATAAAAATCCTTGTAGTGAAAGTTTCAGTACAACTATTTTTTGTAACTTTTACCAAGTTTTTGTAACCTTTAATAGGTTTTGATTAACTTTTATATTATATAAAAAGTTGATAGATAAACATTTTAAAGGGTTAACTGACTAAATTGTATACATTATTAGTGATTTTGAAAAGAAAAAAAATATTAAAATGAAAAATGTTATCACTAAAAAATGATAACTTTTCAAAAAAAAATAAGGATAACTTTTAAGTATTTTGAGTTAAATTTTACTCCTACATACAATATTTATTGTATACCATTTGTAAATAAGGATTTGTGATTCCACAAATAAGCATAAGATAATTAATTAATCTTTTATACTAACTTTCCCTTTCAGACATTAAGCTAGAAATTAAAAAGTTTCCCCTAGCTATAGTATGGATTTTTGTTTTCTTGTGGATTGTAAAAAACTGTGTAACTCTACTTAATTTAAACTAGTTTTGTGCCCGTCCAAAGAACTGACGGTTATATAGTGGTTATTTAGTCGTGTTTTGAACTTCTAGTTTTATTGAGTTTGTGATTGTAGTGAGAACATATGAATTAAATAGAGGTAGAATTTGAAGGATGAAAGAATACGTAAATTAAACAGTAAATTAATATTGAGTGTTAAGGGGAGATGAAATGGAAGATGTTGATTGAATAGATTGGTGAATTGATATTGTATGAGGAAGATGAAGTGGAAGAGGCGGTTGAAATTGCAAAACATAGCAAACAACAAAAGAAAAAATTGGAAAGAAAAAAAAACGAAATTGGTTGATGAAAAAATGAATGACATACATGTGTCATCTAATCACACGTGATTTTGCTTTTTAAAGCCTAAGTATAGAGGTATAGATTAATTAAAATAGTTAGCCACCTCAAGTTTTGTCTTGAGAATCCTGTCCAAAATCCAAGAATTATTTTTTTTTTTTTTTTTGCAAGGTAAGAAGAAGAGCCCTACCGGGTCGGAACTCTGCACGGGTCAACCCGCCCGAGTTAGCAAAATCCAAGAATTAAGGGCTGTTTTTGTTGATTGATTTTTTTTGCCCTTCTTGTAGATGATGAGATCGGGATGCTCTAAAATTGACATTATAAAAATGATAGCAGTCTATCATCATTGACTCGTGGTAAAATGAAGTGTACAATCAAGTTGAGACCCTTCCGTTGGATAAGTACTCTTGTGACGTGCATGGAGTCTTGTTATATTCAATTAATATATATTTATGGAATATCAACCTTTTATAACTTGTTAGATTCGTTTAATATATATTTATGAAATAACACGGGATTTAGAACACGTTGTTTTTATTTTGGAGGGGATTGTATTAGGATTTAGAACACATGGTAGTTGACAAGTCTTTTTCTGAGAAATAAATTGTTAATGTTAATTATATGTGCTCTATTATTGTCCTTGTTTATTTTTGGATCACAATCGATCACTGACTCATTATCCTAATCCTTACTCCTTTTCTTGCTCCAAAAATTGAAAATAAAAAATCGTGACTTCTTACATCGGTAGCGTTTCCGAATACTCCAAAAATTATTAATTATGCCGCTGCAGGCGTCGTTGAAATATTCAACGACGGATCCAGAAATTACACTAATTGGAGTCACTATTAAAAATAATAAAACTAAATTAAGTACTTTTTAATACAAACTAGTTATATATTGCCCCGAGCGATGTCCCGGTGATTATATGTAAAATAAAAATTGATCTTATTAAAAAATGAGTTGAATTAAGAAAATTACAATAGTTTGATATTTAAATGCTTACATATAATATGAGATAAATAATTTATGCATAATTTATATTTATAAGGGTGATTGAATATAAAATTTGGTTAAACATCTTAGTAAACTAAATTTAAATTTAAAGTGTAGTATTCGGTTGCTAATTTAAATGCCAATTACTTTTTTTTTTTTTTTAGTTCTAAGCAATTGTAAATGAACTGGCATGCTAAAAAAAATGTAATTGTAAATGAACCTATAAAAATAAAACGTCGTAAATGAAAAAAAATGTAAGTATAGTTTAGTTTCGTAAGTAATTATTAAAATATATAATTATGGTAGGCATTAAAGTTTTAATACGGTTATTAATAAACATCACTTATATGTTTTGAATTGCTTAAATATTATACGTTGTGTAATTGGATTAGTGGTCAAAGTTCTAGTTCATGAACATGAAGCTATGTGTTCAAACATTGATTAATGAAAAATAACTAACAATATGCAATATATTTTGACCAAGTGGAGTCAAGTGACCCCACTTAATATACATTGGCTCCGTCACTAGAAATATTATATATTGCACATGATGCAAAATTATCAATCATGAAACTTAAATTGTATTTCATTGATGTATTTATAAGTGGTCGTAACGCTATTCCTAATTATCCTTTAAAAAAATCTCATATTCAGAAGAAAGGACAAGAGTTTGAATATAAAAGGAGATGATATGTTGGACAAGACAAGTAACATAGGATCACTTCCTTAACTCAAGATCCCACACAAAGCAATTACACAATAATAGTAGTTCGACGTTAAATTCTCTGAGTGAACACCACAATTACCGACCCAGCGGCCAGGTATCTTGTTTAATAAACTCTAATTAGTAACAATATTTATGTTATTTTTTCCAATATTATTATTTGTTCGTATTCATTTCTATGAATTGATCGAATTCTGCTGATCTGATTAGCTTCTTAATAACGTTAAAAATCGGGCCGGGATTTTCAAGCTATAGCTATTAGCTAGCTTTCGGGCCGGACTTGGGTTTTGGGTCGTTCATACCTGCACAGCTGCACTTGTTTCGAGCTGTATCAAAGAGGTCGGGTCATTTTTTTGTCAACTCTAGCTAATACACATAACATGTACGATGTCTATTAAACAAATGAATAGTTATTGAAACATAATAATGTTTGTTAATGTTAGTAGAAAATCATGGCAAAGTAAAATAAGTAAATAATGTTAAAAGTGCAACTATTTAAAAATGAAGGTAGTATTAATATGTAATGTGCGTATATTGTATGTAATTGTTCGGGGTGTGAAATCGGTGGGCCTTGAAATTCCCAGAAATCCATTTGGATTTTGGAAGTTGGAATTGCGTATCGGTAAGGTTATGTTCTATTCGACTTATTTTGACTTATTTAAGACAAAATAAATTCAGATAAGTTCATATAATATAATTTCAGAAAAAATAAGTTCTTTTCAGACAATTTTACACACAAATAAGTTTATTTCAGATAAAATAGGTTCAGATAAGTTAATACTTCATATAAGTTCAAATGAGTCCAGTTAAGTTCGGATGATATAAGTTCTGATAAGTTCAGATAATGTGAGTTAAGATAAGTTCATATTAGTTCAGCCAAAATAAGTCGGATATAACGGAGCTAGAGACAGTAACCTTGCAATATTGAGTAATTGAGTGTAGCTCGACATATTTTGCAAACAAAGAAAAAGTAGGATAAGAATCTGAAATGCTACTTCGATTCTATAGCATTGCAGCTGAATCTGATAGCATAAAAACATATACTTTTCTTAAGCTTTATGATTTAAAGAAGATTTTAATTTAGTTTTGTGGATAAAGAGCCATTAAAGACAAATAAAATACGAGCTCAGTATATTTTTTCAGTTAACATGTTTTCATTAGAGCATATTACATGTAAGAAGAAAATATGATATGGATCATCAATGGGCATAAATTACCCTTAAGTCGGGTGTACTTAATTATTTTCACGTTTCTATTGTTATGTCTATTTATCAATTGAATAAATTTTATTTTCAAGCCACCCCGATAATAACATAACACAACATGCACAACCAACAGAAAGGTATCTATCAATTGAATAAAATTTGTTTTCAAGCCACCCTTATTATTATTGCTACAACATGATGTTTTTGTTAGGCTTGTTGATACATGGAATTTATGTTCGGTTATCTATTCATTTATTTTATTTATTTTTACTAGTAGTACTTTTATTTTTCATTGAACCATCAACCTCGAAGTTGGAAAAAACAATCTTACCTTGATAAGGGTATACTTAGCTCTTTAAACTTTGGTTGATATAGTGACAACTTTTTACATTATTGATTTAATTACAGGTTTATAGCCCATATGTTTATTCAAAATTTAATGAGTTGGGTCACTTAAGTGTTACTTTTTTACTCCGTAATATTTTATAATTCAGTGTAAATGTTAATTAATTAAGTTATTGACAGACATGACAACAACAAAATGGGTTTGGTGGTGCACAGTGATAATGGTGGTGGTTATGCTACCATTGACCCATCAACAAAAGGAACAAGTTGGCAAGAAACTAGGGGCATTCACCACCGTCACATTCGAGCTCAGTAGTGGTCTTTCAGGCTACTCACAATTCTTAACAAGGTTGCGCAATGCAGTGGAAGCCCCATCCATGACTTGTGGCTTACCATCAACATTACGTACCCCGTTACGGGGCAAAGAATATGTTCACGTGGATATCAAACTTAGCAACACACAAAAGGTGACTATAGGAATAGATGTCATGGATTTATATGTGTGGGGTTATAAAGACATTTTCAATGGGAAACATAGAGCCACTTTCTTCGGTAACACTCCTAAAGATGCCAAGGATAAACTTTTCCCAGATACGACTGTATCAAGAACTACTAAATTTCTTAGCACCTACGTGAGCCTCGAAAGGTACGCCAAAGTAGGGAGAAAGGACCTTGAATTAAAACTTAAAACCCTTGAAGATGGCATCAAAAGTGTTTACGGTAAACCAGAAAAAGAACTTGGCAACGCGGCAGAGGCTAAATTTGTTCTTATCGCCATCCAAATGGTCGCGGAGGCAGCACGTTTCAAATTCATGGAGAATGGTATAGTGAACTTTGATAGCTCAAAAGCGTTCAAAAACAAAATGATAGCTTTCCAAAATGACTGGGATCCAGCCTCTCAAGCTATTCATAAAGCATCACCTAAATGCACAACTATTTCTCCGACTCTTATAATTAGTAACATCGATTATCGACAGGAGGTGAAAACAGTGGATCAAATAAAAAACGATATGGGCCTTCTCAAGTACAAAAAAAGCAACACCCCCTTATTTACATGGGCCTCCTTAAGTGAATTGCGCGCGATAATCCCAGTTTAAGTATTGCACGACTTCTGAATTACCCTTATCACTCTTAATTGTGTACGTTTGTGTATTGTGTAATGGATGTATCTTTCTACGGAGAATTTACTCTCTAATCTTGTATTTCATTGGACCATAAATAAAAAAAATAAAGGTTCATAAGAAAACAAAGGTATAATTTTGTGAATGAGAAATTCTTCATTAATGTTGGGGATTGTTGGATATTTATTTCTTATAATTAACCAATCTTCAATTATTCATAATATGAAGAAATTTTGTTTTGTCTTATCCGTATATTGTATGATATAATTTGTGGTAGTTATTTAGATAATTGTATCCTCTTCATTGTACTTGCACCTTGTGTGTTGTATTTATTTCTTATATACTTTTGTTGTTTTGATTTCTTGGTTTATTCAAATCTAATTAACTGGAGTAATATTTTAAAATATGAAAATTTATATGCCACCTGTTACTTTTTTAAAACTATTTTATTTTAATTTTAAAATAAAGATACTTATCGGCTCTTCTTAAATGTTTAATTAAAAAATTTATTTTAATACTCATAAATGGAGTATCTTCGTGAATTTGGTTGGTTGATAAAGAATTATACGAGATTGCAACAATTGTCAAAATTTCAAAATTATCGACTTCGATGAATCAGATGAAAGTTGTTCTCGCTGCTACAACAAATCGTTAGACCGTTCTAAAAGGTTGTATATTCCAACAATATGTGCAAGAAATATCCCACAATGCAAGATCTTTCCAACGATCGTAGTTTTGATGAAGGAATACCTCTTTTTGATTTAATTTATTATGTATTTGTTGAATTGATTTTTATTGTAGATGTCGTATGACTTTTTATTAAAGAATCAATTTTACTATAAAAAAAAAAATTGAATGTTATGTTAAGTTGTAAAGAATAGTTTTCAGACTCAAGTTGAGTTTTATGGCAAGTTGAAATTTAAAATTTCAGCTTGAACTAGAAAAAGTTCGATACTCAACTTAAGCCGTTCAAATTAAAAGTGCAACAAGTCGAACGTGACTGCTTGTTAACCCAAGCTCCATCTCAGCTTCCTCGATTACAACAAAATCGACTTGAGAAGCTCGTGAATTAACATGCTCAATATTTGTTTTTTAACTATTATATTCTACGTACTACGTAGTATATAATTTACTTTACATTAATAATAGAAATTAAATACAAGTTTGAAGAGTCTGGAGAGGACGCGTGATGAGAGAGAGATTCCCGCAAGGAAAAGTCTGAACGCTTTGCGCAAAAATGATGTTAGTTAGCGAAGTGAGTTGGTTGTTTCGAGCTAGTTACCGCTCCACGGGATAGAGTCGGAGAATCTACTTCTTCAAGGGCTTTGATCTAGCCAATCATTTCTCCTAGTAGGCTATTATTCATCGCTCTTCGCTTTACCTAAGTTTTGGCTTAGTTAGGACCTACGGAACACCCTAATGGACATACTTCCTTTGTCTTTGGTCAACTTTAGCTTGGCGAATCGCATCCCCGCGCAATATTGATGAGAAACTCAAAAAAAAAAAGTAACACACAAATAATTGTAACATAAAAGTAACTATTTTCGCAATCCCGGCCATATGACAATTCACAAATTCTTATTCAAAGCTGGTGTTACATTGTGTACAATAAATATTATAAGGCAGGAGTAAAATCAACTTAAAATGTTTAAAAGTTACACCGACATAATGTAAAAGTTATCTATTTTTAGTGATAACATTTACACTTAATTGAAAATCATCCCTTCAAAATTATTGTATAAAGGTAAACATGTAACACTTTAAATTATTTATCCATCAAAACTTTTCATAATATAAAACACTTTAAATTATTTATCTATCATTTTGTTTCATTATATTACAAAGAAAAATAGGTAAAACTTACCTGATGTTGGCAATGTACAACAAATTTATCAGTTTTTTTATGAAATGCCCTTAAATTTTGAAGAATTTTGACAAGTAACATGTTTCAAAAAATTCACCAAATATCCTATTTTAATACTTTAAATTATTAAAAATACTTTAAATTATTAAATTATTAAACTCTAGATACACCAACTATCCAGACTTGATCAACTTTTGCTCGCCCCGTTGGCCCGACCAGAAAAAATACGTGTTTGGGTAGCCTAAAGTATGCATTTTAGACCAAAACCCAAATCCAGCCCGAATCGAGTTTCCACCCACACCAAATTTATTGATTTGGCATGGTTTTTATTTTTTATGTTAAAGTCCAATCCGACCCAAATTTTAATCACCTGTACAACTATCCTTGATAAAGTTATCAACTCCTAATTAACCCCAATTTAATCAACCTTTTGATGACAATTCGAACTTTAATGAACCGGGCTCGAGTTTGAATGCAAAAAATGTAAAGAGCCCGAGGTGAGCAACCTGAGCTCGGTTGATTAGCCCCTTTAGTCAAAAAGCCTTAGCGAGAGAGAGGGAGAAGTACAGAGTTTGGAGAAAGGAGACAGATAAAGAGAGAGTGAGAGTGCGAACTGCGAAGAAGACAAAGATGTTGCCCTGTTCAAGTCGCGGCGACAGCAATGGCCACTCTACGTCACCGGCGACGATAACAACAACCACAACAACAACGAGTCAGAGTCTCAGTCACAGAGAGAGGAGGAAGGTGCGTCGTTTATCACGCGACGCCTCTTCCGCCGATGGTGCCGCCGACGCAGAAAGAGACGCTCCGCCTTGTACCGACTTTGATGTTGCCTACTTTCAGTCTTACTCTCACCTTGGCATTCACGAGGAGATGATTAAGGTCTCTTTTCCTCTTTCCTATTCTATCCCTCTAATTGTATTGTTGTTGTTTATGATCATCCAATTTAATTGAGAACTGAGAATAATGCGAACAGTTAATTGCTGATTGTATCTTTAATTTGCCCTCAAAATGAAGGACATTGGAGTGAGTTTGAAAGAGCTTTAATTTTAAGTAAAAATGGAGGAATGCTTAGGGATTTCGTGATAATTTGCATTGGAATTAAGCGATGGCCGCCTAGCTGGTTATCTTTACTGATAATGTTGAACTAAGTTATGTCCGGTTTAAAGTGCAATGTAGGATTTAAAGTGCAATGTAGGGTTTAAGGGTGAGTTTTTCTTGTACATTTTAAAATGCAGACAACTCTGTAATAAATTCTTGTCGATTTTCGAACTTTTAATAACCGTAGCGTGTATCTTTAATTTGCCGACATTGGAGCTTGAAATAGCTTAATTGAAAGAGCTTAATTTTAAGTAAAAATGGTTAATTGAAAGAGCTTAATCAGATATCTTTACTGCTAAGGTTGATTTATGATGATTTTGTTCACTAACCTAGCAACCTGTTTCTGAAAGTTGGTAACTTGTTTGCATTAGAACTAAGTTATGTCCGGTACGGTTTAAAGTGCGATGTAGAGTTTAAGGGTGAGTGTTTCTTGTCACAACTCTATAATAAATTCTTGTCGATTTTTGAACTTTTAATAACCGTAGGGTGTAGGTGATAGAGAAAGGTATTTCATTTCCTTGAATCTAGCCTCCACCGTGCCAGATAGTTAGTTGGGTTAACCTTCGGGCTTCGGCTGACTTCTTCAGAGATCAGGGTGAACAAAGACATTAAGAAAAGGTTAGAAATGGTGTAAATGTGTGAAAGATGCACTCTTTCTTGTCTTCTGATTGGTAGTTTGGCACGGTGGTGTTTTAACATTAACAGTACAAACAATGACAAAAATTTGAGGACGCACGCGGAATTTTTGATGGACCTTAATAATATATCAAAATTGCATTTTTATCCTTGATTTCATTAATAAGAACTGTACAACAATATTTGCAAGAGCCCATGTCTCTCACTTATCTCTCTGGCGGAACCCTTGTTTCTACCCCTTATATCTTGTGGGAGCTCTCTTGATTGGCTCACCTCTCAACTTATGCATACAACATATTTATAGTGGTATATCATAGTTTCTAGATTTTTCTACATTTGTCTAATATTACATAATTCCACATTTCCACATCATGAGATACTTCTGGATACGTCATCACTTGATTTTTTATTACTCATCTAGATTTTCTAGAGTAACCTCTTATAAGCAACTCTAGAAGATATTCTTGTTGATTCTTGAACTCTCAATTTGGGTTGATTATGTTGTAGGGTATAGCCTCTTTCAGAAAAACAAAAGGTGTTGTTTTAAGAGTTGGACCTACGGTCTTGTGCTGTAGTACTTTTTGGTTGTCTTGTGAGCGTAGACGAGCTATTCACTAATATAGGAAATAAGGCGGGGTAATTTTTTTGTGTTACATTGTTAGAGATCAGGCGATAAAGGAGATCATGAAAATTTGCTCAATGGTGTAAATGTTCGAAAGGTACTTCACTTTGCCTTGTCTTCTGATTGGCCAGCCCCTGCATTGTATTCTCTCAGAGGCTTAGTAGAGGTGTCGAGGAGGTGATAATGTTGCTCCTTGAGTTCATTTAGTTAGAATGGGTTGTTAGGCTTTAGGATCAAATATCCCTGCAGAGGTGATTGGAGGTAGATATGACTAATGAGAAAGTTGCATGAGAATAAAGTTGGTTTGAGTGATGAGGCATTTGTGATGACCAGGATGCTGTACGAAAGTTGTACAATACAGAGCCATCTCTGCCAAAGTTTTTGAATGGCAATGCTATTTTTTGTTTTGACTATAATCTGGTTAATTGGTTAGAGTGAGTGTAACTTGTCATGTTTTGTGTCCCACTGTTGCCTTTGTATAATTAAGTAACGCTGTCAACAAAGTGAGCAAGAGATTGTAAAAGTGCTACCCACCGTATTCTAAGCTTTAAAGCTGCCGTGCTGCTTTGCCTTTAATGTAGGCATGCCTCACTTTTGAGGCCTCTGGTTTATCAAATAATTCATATTTTTATTGTTCAGTAATCAGTATTTCCTGAAGGGAAATTCAACTTGTTTGCGTGTAGTCTATTTCATTTGATAGAAACTTTAAGGAGTAGGAGTTTTTGCAGTTCTATGTTACCCCATGCCATGTACTTACCATTATATTCTCAACTCTCTTCTTCTCTCTATGCCCAGGATCATGTGAGGACTGACACTTACCGGAATGCAATATTCAAATACAAACATTTAATTGCAGGCAAGGTAAGGCTTCTTATATTTTTGGCTTTCTGCTATTAATTTGCACTTGGTGTTGATCCTTGATATGTCATAGAAAATTTGATTACAAACCTCTGCAAATAGCATCGCAGGTTGTGATACTTGGATTACATGCGATCAACAATTGAACTTTTTTTTCCGAACTCATCTTTGGTCTCAGTCCTTTTTAATGATTCATTTGTCAAATCTTACATTTATAATAATATTACAAAGCCAAGTGTTAATTAACTCTTAACTTTTACTGCTGCCCTTTTAACCTTAATGAAAAGAAACTTATCTGGCCCTTTTGTTGAAATGTTGAAATTTTTAGTATATGCCGAAAAGGATCTTATCCAAGGTTACATTTTAATGGATTTTACTGAACAAGTTTTGCAGGTTGTTGTGGATGTCGGTTGCGGCACAGGCATTCTATCTATATTTTGTGCACAAGCTGGAGCTAAAAGGGTAAAATTTCTTTGATTAATACTTCTACTGTCATGTTTCATGGATTCATGCCAAGTTTCAACTGATCTATGAAATGAATGAAGGAAGAGATAAAAATCTCTTTTGGATTTTACCACGGGAAACTGTTAATGTTAGGATTTTGTATCATCAAAGGATGACATAAGTTTGCCACCAATTAGCTGAGTAAAAAGTTGCTTGAGGTACCCTTTAGATGCTAGGATAGTGTTGTGTGTGTCAGTGTGTGTCAGTCAATTGTCATTTTGGGCAGTGAAGTGATCCTTTTTTCATCGGCTCTAGGACTTTGTGATTTTACTGTATTGGTCAATGGATATTTTTTAGTGACGTGCAGTAGGATCCAAAGTTTTTGTCTCTCCTTTTGTCACAGTTTATATGTTGACTTAGGGAACATTAAACTACGTAGACTAGTACTGTGTCTAGGGTTAAAACACAGTCAGAAACTCTATATAAATGAGTATCCTGATCCTACTTCCTCTAGATGAAGCCAACTAACATATGAAAACTACGGTAAAACCAGATGATCCTCTCGATCATGATGAGATAGATGCCTCCTGGATGAGTATGGATTAAATTAAGTTTTCCTTCCAACTTTAATTAGATTCTATATTTATGAATGACAGGGAAGAGTGATATATTGATGTAATTGTTTCTTAAGGGTTAATCTTCACTCGGAAAATGATGAATATGTGGTGAATAATTAGGGGTATGTTAGAAAGGCATCAATTGACCATGTGATGTCACCCATTTGTAAATGGAGGTTAGCTTCAAAAACAATAAAAGTTCGACTTGATGTGGTATGAAGTATCAAGTGTACCAAAAGATAAGAATTGGTGCCTTCAAGCTCAATTATCAATCATGATTTTATTTACTAATTATCCAATGACCAAATCAAATGGCTCTTAATACCTATTCGCTTCCTGTCCATGAAGTAGAAGATGGTCGTCTCGTTGTTGTCCCGTTATCGCTTTTGGGTCAATTGGAAACAACCTCTCTGCAATTGCAGGGGTAAGGTTGCGTACGTCCGACCCCCCCCCCCCTACCTCGCTTCTTGCGGGAGCCTCTTTGAGGCAATGGGGTAATGATATTGATAATGATGAATTATCGAATGACCAGCAATGCTGAAATGTATTTAACGTTTTAATCCCAGCTGTACACAAGCGTTGAAGGGGATAGTTAGAAGGCTTGATATGACCAAGCTAAGACATTGTGATTCTCCGGTTCCTTTCTTTCCATTTGCACCATCAGATAGCTAAAAAGTCTGGCTCCTGCACTTTACTAATTTTTTGGTTCTTTGATCTATATCCTTCTTTTCCATGCTATCAGAGCATCGCTGACTTGCTCTTCTTGAACCTAAAAGGTCCCTGCGGGAGATAACTCTCAAATGTCATAAGAAAAGAACCGAGGGGAAACAAAATAAAAACTGGTATATTGCTTTGACCTTCTTGTAAAGTTATAATATCTCTTCTCAAGAGGAGCCTGTGCATGGATATCTCCCTTTATGGTTGCTGAGATAGTGAACCACAGATATGGAGTTGTGGACGACTCCATATACTCTGTGCAGGAAAAGCAGAGTTATGTGCCCTTCAAGCAGATACAATACGTCCTAATTAGGGAAGCACTATTTGTATTATTCAACCCCAGCATGTTATCATTACCTTCAGGTTCGACTTTGACATTTTGTTTGGGTAGAAATTTCTGAAGGGGAGGGGACTAGGGGAGGGGCAGGGAAGGGAAGGGAAGGGAGGGAAGGGGAAAAGTTATGTGAAAGGTGTTGGGATAGAAATATTTAGAGGGGAGAAAAGTGAAGGTGTCCATTGTCTATTGTTCAGATGACAATTGAGTTAGGCCAAGGAAGGATGGAAAAGAGTTGAATAAATATGTTTACCTTGTTTCTTTACTGAATAAAATCTCCCCTGAATGGGATTTGGAAGGAAAACAAAACCCCATGTCTTGTGTGCTTTGTGAGGTAGAATGGGAAGGATATATGCTATATACTCTTGTCTTGGACCATCAATACCAATGCCGATATGCCATCACTTAATTTGATCCGTATGGGCAATAATACTGCGACAAGTTCAAGAAAGCTTTAGTTGATTGTTGAATATGCTTTGATATTTGTAGAAGTTGACAGTATAATTTTGTAAGGACCTGTAGAAAAATCAGCTGCTGTGGTCATCAAAACGTTATTGTACTTGCAAGACCAGTAGTTACAACAACAATAATATATTTGTAGTTCTGCATTTTTCTATTATTTTCCATCCCTTTTCTTAGCCCAACCTCATTGTTTTACAACTAATGGAGAATGGATCGTCCCTTTCCCTTCTTCCTGCTATCTATCCATCTACTCTGTAAATGTAGGTCAGTTGGAACGAACTGAAGTTAGCATCCCCCTTCCTGCTATCTGGATCTCGAGAATGATAAATCCCGTTGAACAAATTTTCTGAACCATTGTCCAGGTTTGAAGGGAACTTATGACTGGGGAATGCTATCTGCTCTTGAGTTTGTTTACTACATGAAGGACCTCTGGTAGTTTGCATGCTAGAAGAAGCCGTTAGGTTTATGAATTGATCCACTTCCTTTGATTTTGAAACTTGATGAAACATTACCAGTGTTACTTACTCCTTTCCACAATAGTTCAAGCTTATATTCTGTCTGACAGAAATTTAAAAGATTACTGACTACGTAGTATATATTATTCCGTGATTTATGTCTTCTAATTTTTTTTTCTTGGCAGGTTTATGCAGTGGATGCCAGTGACATTGCGGTGCAGGTACTTTGTTGAGAATATTTCCCACTTGTATTCAGTTGATGCTTTGCTGAGTTCATGTGTTGTCAAGACTCTGCTCTGTTTGCCTCACCACTCCTTTTTAGTCTTTCAAATTTGTTTAGTGCGAACAATATATTAACTGTTGAATAAAGGAAAGGTTGCATGTCAATTTTGAGCTTTGCATAATATTGAACTAAACAATATGTATCACCAACCTGCCCTCTTTTCATTTTTTTCCTCAAGAAGAAGGTCCATTCTGTCTTCTCCTAAGGTTATAATGAATCCCTTATTACACGGTTCTCTATAGATTCTAGTATGTGGAATATGTGAATATAATTCCTAAGATGTTGATGTTTGGTGCGTCACTGTACATGTTATGGGAATGTTATTTGCGGTTGATATTTATTCAGTTCAATAGTTAAATTTATTACTATTCATATCATACAAGTAATTGACGAAGGCGCTGTGCAACCATTTCCCACTTTAGCATGAAAGTCTCCTTTTCAAATGAATGATACAAATCCTTAAGCTTATGAGCTGCTTTTTGATATCACTTCTTCCTTTTTTGTAAGGTTCTGTGTGATTTTTGGTAATTTAAAACTCCGATTCCTCTCTTTCAATTAAAAAAAAGGTAAAGAAAAAGAGACAAGAAGCAAAACTATAGCCAGTGGAGAGAAAACATCATAGTCGGAGAAGGTACAGAAACGGTAACCAGTGGTTGGCATTCTGGAAGAAAAGCCTTTATCGGATCTTGCTTAAGTAGATTTAACGTTCAATTTACAGATCTATATGACAACTCCCCTTATTATTATTTTAGTAGATGTGTCCCATGAGTTTATTGGGCATTGAGGAAAATATGGCGTTAGATAGGGTGGACCGGAGGAAGATAATATACGCCGATGACACGACATAACTTCTTCTCGTTTTTTGTAAACTGTGCTCCCTTTAGCATGTTTTATTTTATCAAACTTATACATTTTATTCTTCACTTTTTATTCGTTAAAATTTCTTCAAACTGTGTTTTTACATCTTTGTTTCTCCTTAAACCGACCTTGTTTTCTTGTTCCGTATTTCTTGTCTTACTACCTCACCTTCATTCATTTCTCAAGTTTCTGTGTGTACTTTCTTTAACATAACCCTTTACTTTTCTTGCTCAACGTTTTGCGGACAGTTCCCCTTATGACGGTTCATGTTAGCCGACCCCAAATCAATAAGGCTTTGTTATTGTTGTTACTGTTGTTATTGTTATTGGATGTGTCCCATCTATGGCTTTGTTATTTTTGTTGTTGTTGATGTGTCACATCACAGTTGCAATGCACCCATTATCTCTTTCATTTTGGCAAGATCCTATACTTTCCCTTGATGAGATAGCAATTGTTTTAGTCACTAACCTTATGATTTCCATATCTTCTCTTTTAGGCTAACTGTGTCATACACCAAATCCCACCCGCACAAGATGATCCTTACTGTCACCACCAGGATGCTTGACCTTATTCACATTAGTCATTGGAACCTTAAAATGTGAGAGATGGCAGAGAGGAAACTAGAAACGTAGTGTATCCACCCTTCTACCCATCTAATCTCCTTCAAAATATCAAAAAGTTACCAAGTGGTGGCTGTCACACAGCTCTAGATTTCACACTCCATTAAAGCAGAAAACTTCCATAGAACATTGTGATCAAGATTATCCCTCGCTAAAGTTTCATTGAGGGAGGTTAATCTTCAATCCTGTAGTCCAGTCAAAGATCTTCGGAACTGTGAGAACCTTCTCAAAATTGCCATAGGTTATCAACCAGAACAGTATCATTTTTTGAGGCATGTGGGCTTCTCCGCTCATCACTTTAAACCACTAAATTGCTCCCTCCAACACTCCTCTCTCTATCCTCTTACCAAATATATCAAATTAGAAGAAAGTTGATTAGTATCCTAGTGTATAACTCTCATCATAAAGAATATTTTTTAGTGACTTGTCAAAACTTGCTGACCAGCTTTCTACTAGGCGTACTACCAATGCACATTAGATGCGTTTTATAGCTGAGAATCCTGCAAGGCTGCAACTTCTTTAAAATTGCTAGGAAATTTGAGTTGCAGTAATTTCAGCTACTTTGCCTTACATGTTGCTCTGTAGCGCAAGTTCACCTAAGCGGAGACCATTTTATGAAATATTGTTGGATGTCAATATGATGGGATTACATTTTGAACGTTTCTGGTGCTGTTTAAGGAAAGTGTTTTGGTTCATCTGCTAAAAAGAAAAATACCAGGACCTGCTATGCACCACAATATGTCTTTTGTCGATTTTTTTCTCTTTGGCTTTACTTGGTTGTTGTGGCTTGACTGCACTATCCGGCTCTGGGTGAATGTTATTAATGTTAGCTGGATTACTGGATATGACCATCTCAGATATTCCTTACCGCCTTGGATTCCCCCCCCCCCTCCCCCCCCCCCCCCCCCCCCCCGCCCTCTATATGGAGTATAATCTAGTACTCCGTATTCAGTCAATTGACGGCTTCTTTGATTTCTTTTCTCAGAAAATCTCTACTAATTTGATTTTTATTTTCCATATTATCTTGAATGTGTAACTTATGAACTTGTTCTGAGATTTCACTGTCTTTTCTCTCTTAGTCTCTTTGTTTGTTTAGATGTAGATGAATATGTTCTTTATTTAGGTCATTCAGTTGATTTTGTCCCATCTATTGATAGCTTTTTCTTTTGTCAGAATAGATTCTTTTAGGTTTTAATCTTACCATATATCAAGCCCCTGCTAATAATTGTTACATTTTTAACAGGCAAATGAAGTCATCAATGCAAATAACCTATCTGATACTGTTAAAGTATTGCATGGACGAGTGGAGGTAGGATTCTGAAATTTTATCTGGCTAAACCATGAAGGTCTTGCTTTGCTAGGTTCAAATTGCTTGTAAATTGTAACACAGTAGAAGTTTTGTTCCAAGTGGTTGTGCTGTCCTAGATCATGAAAGTTTCCTAGTTGCATAACTAGCACTTAGCTCTGGAAACTTGGGCCTAATGCAATACATGTACAAGTCTTGTCTCAATTATCACAAACAGATGACCGAGACAACTCAACAATAGAATTGTGATTTCTGGGAAGGGAAAGATGTATGTTCTTTACGCCAAGTGGTGAATTTTTGTCTCACTTCTTGCATTGTGTATCTCTTAATGGTTTTATTTATAATAAAAAAGTATATTAAACAGCTGAAATAAAGAGAATAAAGTAAAGAGGACAATTTGTCCTCTAATCAGAAATCCTTTAAGGGACTTTTGGTATCATGTCTGTGCTTTTTCCTTGTGCTCGCCAAAAGCCTCCGTCTTCATGAAATTCGTGTCAAGCTATAATTACAGAGGAATCGATCCTTCCATCAGAAAATGTAATTGTACATGCTGAAAACCCTTAAAAGGTTCATCAGCATAAGCCCGTACAGAAGCAAGAAAAGTCAACTCTGTCCCATGAGTATTCTGTTTCTAATCCCAAGCGCCGATACATTGAAAGAAAAGCGTTCCCTCAACTCCTCAAGTATTTCAGTGTCCTTCTGGAATATATATCTCCCCGTAAGATACCCATTGCCTGGAAAGTCTAGTTGTTTTCTTTCATCTTGAAAATTCATCTTACTACTAGGAGCAGGAGTTTGCTGGGTTTGCATAAGAAAAACTTTCTTTCTCTATTTTTCTACGGGTAGCCATGTTCAATCAAAAATTGCATATGGGCTGAAATCTGCACCTTGTTTTTGACAGCAACCATATCCATCACATTCATCTGGAAGAGGCATCAGTTTGTGCGGGACTTTACTTATCCAGCACAGTATTTGAATGGTAGATGTATTTGACGTTGAAGTTTTGTGTAGTGGATAAGAACTCCTAGAAAAGACTCTGGATCTATTTGCCTTCAAGCCCTTTTTATCGTTGTCGTTGAATAGGAGACCAGAGTCTTAAAGCACAAGCAAAATATTAAGTGCTGCAACTTCCAGTTTGCGGGGTTCCTCTGAATTGGAAATCCAATAAGAAAAAAGAAATATATTTATTTTGAATTTTGTTAACTCTGTTAGGTTATCCTGTATTGAATTACTAGTAGCTTTTCTCTGTTCTTTTTCCAGAATCCAGTTTGCTTAACAGTTAATAATGGCATACCACTGCTTTGGATCATTTTTTATGCATGTCTAGCCTATTTGGCTATTTGATGAATGTGTGATTGCTATTATTCGCTCTTCTGTAACTTTTATACATAGTAAATGAAGTCAAAGATTGTCCAATTTGAAGTCAAAGATTGAATTCACAGATATTGTTTCCCCTGCCAGACTTATGTAACAAAGTTTGAACAACTTGTTTCTTAGTACACACTTCGTCTATATCCTGATTGATATGAGCATTTGTATTCTCGTGTGAAGATATATTTTGGTTTTACAGCTCTACCCACTAGTGTATCTCTCACGTTTTACCTTACTTTGTATATTACTGCAGGACGTGGAGATTGATGAGGAGGTTGATATTATAATATCTGAATGGATGGGTTACATGCTTCTTTATGAGGTAGTGTGTCGCAGTTGTAAAATTTCGGTTAGAAATATGTATCTGCAGTTTGAAGATGTTCATTTCAGATGTTGCACTACTTGGATTGACAATAAGTCTTGTACATTTCTACAGAGCATGCTGGGAAGTGTGATTACTGCTCGAGATCGATGGCTAAAGCCTGGAGGTCTTATTCTTCCTTCACATGCAACTGTATGCTCTATCCTGTTATCTATTTATTTTTCCACTCTATGATGTACCTTGTAGAACAGTGTTTAATATCTTCTCTTTAATGTGATATGCACAGCTGTATATGGCACCTGTTACAAATCCAGATCGGTACAGTCAAAGCATCGATTTTTGGCGTAATGTATATGGAATTGATAGTAAGTATTCAGTACAACTCCTTTCTCATGACTGAAAATATCAGAGGTATTGCATGTATATGGAAAAATAAATATTTTTTGTGGTTCTAATATTTTTCCTTGATTTTGTTCGTTTTGATTGATTTTATTTCTCCTGGAAATATTTCTTGTAACTTGCTCGGTATATCCTGTTTGAACAACATTGAGGAAGATATAATTAGATATTTCTTAATAGCAATTGATATCATCTACTCTGTAAGACTCTGTTTGGTTCAACTTATTTTGTCTGAAGTTCTTTTATCTGAATATTTATGATCTTATTTTATCTGGAATAAACTTATTTATTTTGTCTGAAATCATCTTATTTGTGTTTTGAAGTTTGAAAAAAATTATTGTCTGACAAAAATTTTGTCTGAACTAATCTGAACTTTTGTTGTCTAAACTCATCTGAACTTATTTTCTGAAATTATCTGAAATTATATTTAACTTATGTAAACTTATTTTTTCTGAAGCAAGTCAAAGTAAGTTAACTAAGTTGAAACATATAGAGCCAATTTGGAATTTTAGGAAAGCTTGGCAATTGAAGTGCAAGTTCTTTTTAGACCTTTGAAATAATCCGTGTTCTTTTCAGTGATCTCGACATCTTTGGTTTTCTACTGTTCCCGAGGGAGGTCATTCTCTTTGTAAATTTGTAAGACCAGCAATGAAGTAGAGAATTGCTCCTGTGCCATTCTCCACGCATATTTAAAGAACAGAGTTAAATTGTTCGAAATGCTTTGCTTTGTCCATGTTTTACACTTGGAGAATCATCCGATCACTGAGTACAGTTCCTTCAGGGATCTGATTCAATTTTATTTTCTGTAACTGGTAATTTGTGAAGCTCTTGGTTGGAGATTTGCGAACTCTTTTCTGGTGTCTGTTAGTCCTGAATATCATTCCGTACTTAAATTGATTTGTCTTTTAACCTAAATCAATATACTCCGTGCATGCATGCAAGCTATCCAGAAAAGAAAAATGAATCCTCTTGTCCATTTGTGGATAATTTACTCCATGCTATTAAATCTTTACTGTGAGATCATATTTTTAGATGATGGACTATTAGTCCTCGATTTGGTTACCACTTTTCTGCTAAAGCCTTTGTTTGTAATAAGTTTTATTTTATGTACCATCAGTGTCAGCTATGGTGCCACTAGCCAAACAATGTGCATTTGAAGAGCCAAGTGTGGAGACTATATCGGGTGAGAATGTCTTGACATGGCCCCATGTGGTGAGTCTTTTCTTCCCTCAGTCACCTCATTCTAGGTTTTGTGTTGTCAAATCTGATTCTAGTGTACTGAAGGCCCTTTAGACTCCCAGCAAATAGTTTTGTTATTACGTAGAATATATTTGTAGGTTAAAATGATTTTCCTTTTCAAGGTTTTTTCTTCTCTGATTTTGTGCATGCTGGGTAATGACATTCCCTTTCCTTGAAGCTCTCTTTAGCCACATGTAAAGTGTATGCTTGCATTTTTGGTCAAGATGCTTTTCCTTTTGATCCTTTTCTGAATTGATACATGCTCCTGTAATATTCCCTTTTATTAAGCCCGTTAAAGCGTTTTGAAGGGCCTGTTTGTTAGATCTAAACAAATCTAAAAAACCAGTCATTTGTGGGCTTTGGATTTTTGAACCTGTGGGGTCTGGTATAAGCTTTACATATACCAGAATGTCGCGAAATGCCTTCATAAGGTTAGGATGAGCCTTTGTGTGAGATATTTACTACTATGTAGCACAGGAATGGAAGGGGAAATAGACATTTGACAGTGTTCAATAAATTATGGCATTATGTATAAAGAAATATAATACTTCGTATATAATTTTAATTGTTTGAGCAATGGAAATGCATCTTAAAGAAAATTCATTTACAGATAAAAAAAGCTGGTAAGCAAAAAACTCAAAGACAGAATGTAAAGGAAATAACTAATATAAAAGCACAAGCCACAGGTGATATTGGCTCTAGTGATGTTTTGTCAAGGTATTTTGGGCAATTATGGTGTCATTTAACTCTGAATTTGTATGCCCAAGTCCCAAGCTGAAAATGACACTAATAAAAGCAAAAGAAAAATGATGGAAGTAGAGGACGAAGAGAGAATCGGTAGATTCCGACAAGGCCCTTACTTGATTTGGATATTGATGATAGAAGAAATTCAAAACCCTGACGAAGATCAAAGAGAGACTAAAGAGGCAATGCTTTTGGATAGTTATGTGCAATAGATCTGTTGAATAAGTTGGAAATGCAAGTTATCTCATTGAGAAAACAAACCAATGCTTGATATTAGAACTTATTCTGGGAAGAAAAGCTGGAATAGGCAGAAAAAATTGTGTTGGTGGGGCTAACTACAGTTGCTGGCCTAGTGGCTAGAGACTGAATTGATATGGGAAATTAGCTCTTTAAATATTTGTCTGTTTCTCCTTTTCCCGCTATTGGATATTATAAATATGGAATTGGGAGTTCTCTTAGTTCTCCAGTCATTTGTGAGATTTCGTATTTCCAGCTTTCTTTTAGGGTCTTTTGAAGTACAAAAGTCAGTTTTTCAGAAACAACTTTTTGTTTGGGGTTTACGACTTTGCTGAAGATAAGTGGTAAACTGTGGTAAGCAACTAACGTGTGTGTATTTTTTTTCATTTGCAAATAATATTGAGAGACTTGAAGTCTTGAATTTATACAAGTAGCCCATAGAGTCAATGGGTAGTGGGTACCTCCCTGTTTGTTCTTTATTTGATAAGTTTCAGTTCTTTGGATTGCTGAAAAATGTTTATATTGGTGAATCGTCATATATTTAATGTTAACTGCTTCTCTTTTTACAGGTGAAGCATGTAGATTGCTATACCGTTACATTGACAGAACTAGAAACTGCCGAGACAAAGTTTAGATTGCACTCTATGATGCGAGGTAAGTATTGATGGATCCTTTAGTTCTCAACTCATTAATATCATGCCTTATCCGTTGAACAATATGTTAAAATACTTGCCAAATTAGCGACTTAATCCACAAGGCTCTCATGTAATTTTAGTCTTCAGGATTCAGGTAGAACATTACTTTTGTAGTTCCGTATAGTCCTTTTCCGGAGGAAATTGCACGGTAGTCTTATAATTCAAGCAAACATATTCCCAGTCAAAAAGCTTTACTTTAATGTCTGAATCATGTTACTTGGGATTAAATTGCCAGTTATCCAAATAAAATGCTTAGTGAGCAACATATCTTCAATATTCTGGCATCTGTAAACAAACTTCTAGAATTGCTAGCAAGACACCCTTCACAAGGAGATTCTTCTCCATATGATTCGCAGTGCTGAATACTAAGCTAAATAACCTGTAAGAGAACCTCATCCACAAGGTATCTCCTATTGCATCTAAAATCAAATAGATTTTTCCTGCTTCCACTTACAACTGATAAGCTGGAGCCATGGCGGCATGAACTGCGTTAGTCGTTACTGCTTCTTTTCTACTCCCTCTGTCCGTATACGTATGCTCCAAGTACGTTTTCCGCTGTTCTTAATATTTAGTTGAGTGTATTTGATGCATTGGTAAAACAATGAGACATATTGTTCACGAAGGAGTGAAATAATGGGGCCACTCGACTATTAAGTAAATGGAGGCTATGGATCATTCTTTTAGAGACATCGAAAAATGGAAAATGGAACATACATATAGGGGCAGAGGTAGTACAAATTTGCAGCACACTCATAAGTAATAGTTCTAAAATACGATTTCTAAAGTATTTGTTCTGATATAATGTGCCGTTAAAAGGTTTTAAAAGGTTTTAAACTGGGTTACAAGTCTTATAACTCATGCCTGCTATTACTTTTTCTGTAAATCCAGCTCCACTTCACGGGTTTGCATTTTGGTTTGATGTTGAATTTGGAGGACCTGCCGATTTACCAACCAGCAATGGTGATTTGTCCAGTGATAACAATAACTGTAAAAATGGTGGACAGAGAAAGAGACGCACAAACCCTAGTGAAGGACTTGTTCTTTCTACTGCCCCTGAAGATCCACCAACACATTGGCAACAGGTACTTTCTTCCTACCTTTTTATTTTCTTGCAGCTCAAGAATTTAGTACCTTTGTTATGCAAGGGACACATTCCTTTCTTTCTCTTGATACTGAAATATATTTGTTTGGATGGTTGTAGACGTTGATTTACTTTTACGAGCCAATCGAAGTTGAGCAAGATCAACTCATCGAAGGATCTGTCACCCTAACGCAAAGCAAGGAAAACCGGCGGTTTATGAATATTCATCTCGAATACACGTGAGTTTCTTGACCATGCAATTTTTGGGTGGCTGTAGACTTGTAGGGATTTATATTACTCCCTCCATCCCTTAATACTCGCCTTATTTCTATTAATGACATATTTTTACCAATATTATATTATTTCTCCCTCTTAACTATGGACCCACCTATATTCCTATTTCCTAAAAGAACATTAAAAAATTCAACTCCCCCACCCCCACCCCTTTATTTAATACATTTCCCATTAACTATATTAAAAAAATACTACACTATCAACTACCACATAAAAAATTAATAAATTAATAAGTCAATTAAATTGCCTAAAACTTAGTGCCGGTCAAACCGGAGAGAGTATTAAGGGACGGAGGGAGTAATATGGCTGTAGACTTGTAGGGATTTATGTTAATATGGTTCAATATTCTTCTCTTGCATGCAGTTCTGGTGGCCGGACCTTAGTAAAAGAGAGTGTCATGCGCTGAAGATTTGTAGTTTCCGTGTGTTGGTGAAGTGCACGGTCTTATGTTGCTCGCTCAACCATGGCGGCCAACAATAAGTTATCACAAAAAATGCAGGTTATGACAATGTATGTTGAAGGCAAATCTATTACAACTGTGTCAGTTTTATATCCTACACAGCTCTGAAATGTAAGATAAACAACCATTGATTTAGGTATGTATTGTGGTGTTGATGACATCCAATTTTTGATGCGGACGCCTTTATTCCTATTCAAAACTCATTCTTAAGGGTTTAATTTTATTAGAAACAGTAATAGTATTGTTACTAGGCGATTATATTCTTTCATACCATAGAGTTATGTATTAGAGTGATATTGCGGTAGATGTAAGAATATTTTTTATTTTATTTTTTTGAGACAAACCATAGTTGTACATTTTTAATGCTCCTTGTACATTGTCTACATTGCGCATTTTGTACAACGTCTAAAGTGCGCCTATTATATTTCTCTAAAATATTATGCAATTCTCGTGCTTTCAGTAAGAGAGCCTCCCTCGGCATAAACTTAACCCTGTTTACTCTAAAACGCCGCATGGCTTATTATTGGCAATGAAAAACAATATTCGGCATATTTTCATTGAGGGAGATAATTTGCTTATAATTCAGATTTTGCAACAACGAGCTCATTGTCCATGCAATACAGCTGTTTATGGACGACATACGATAACTGGTTCTTAATTTTGACAGCCATAATTCGAGACATGTATATCGAGAAGATAATCGTATTACATAGCATCTCTTGGCCATCACGTTATAAGCCACCTACACATTGATCCTTCAATAGACAACATGTTTTCTTATTTTATTTCCTTAGATAAGTTAGGATATAGTTTTGATAGAAGACTAGTATAACGTCTGTGTAACTATCCTTTTATAAAAAATAAAACGCCGTTCTATTATGTAACACCTTCGACTCTTTGATAAAAGGGTCAACTAATCTTATTATCTTATTAAAAAGAGAATAGAAGGTTTTGAATTAAGGGGCATTGAAATAGTGCCACCTTTTTGCATAATACCATATGTGTCCTTCAACTTTTATTTTTTACTTTTCTTATTATTTTTCCTCTTATTCTTATCTCAATACACAATTTTATTTTCATAAGTGTACTTATGTTCTTGTCTTACCATCTTCCAACCCAACATCCTCTCCCATCGCCTCACCCAACACCAGACCAGTCCACCACCAAAATCACTGCTGCCACCAACAATCAGAACCGAAAACAAAAAAATCAATTATTTGAAATCCCAACCCGCACTTTTTGAAACCTATAACCACCACGGCGGTGCCTATATCAACTAGACCTGGCAAACGGGTCGTTTGGATCGGATTCGGGTCGGGTCTACTTGGGTCGGGTCGTTTTGAGTTATTTTCTTTCGGGTCGATTTCGGGTTTCGGGTTTCGGGTTGCTTCGATTTTTTTATAATTGGTCGGGTCTGGTTCGGCTCAAAATTTTGATTCATTATCGAATCAGGTAAATATCAGATCGGTTCATATCAGATCGAGTTTTTTGGGTTATATCGAGTTTTTCGGCAAATCAACTCAAGTAACTACTCCATAATAGTTTGTGCTTAAGCTTGAACTCTCGTACATAAATGGAAAATGTTTGGTTGACCTAAAGGGTTGGCAACCCCTAAGATACATATAACATAAAATAATATATATGCATAATTAATTGAAGAGAGAGAGTGTTGTATGTAAAGTTTCAATGCATTTGTAACCAATCAAAATTCAATATAGAGTTATCAACCCTTAGGGTCACTCTATCATTGAAACACAAATACATAAATGCTTTGTATTTGGTTTACTAAATAAAATTCAAATAACCATCTTTCACAAGAATTTGCCGAAATCTTACCCAATATTAGATATAACCCAAACTTTTTTTAAAAAAGTATCTCATCCACTTAGGGACCAAATCTTTCATGAGGATTATCCGAATTCTTGCCCTACAAATGCTATAACCCGAAATAAAAAAAATAAAAAGACAAAAAAAAACGTGTGTGCTTGTGTACCAAGTAATCTCATTTCATAACCGAGTAACCCTACCTTTCCAACTAGGGTTCTTTAAATTTCATCATATATTATTCCAAATTTAGGGAAACATAAACACAATCCTTTCCCCCATTACGCAGAGAATTCGATCGACACAGCCACACAGGTAAATATATCTTCCACAGATAGTTGATTAAACTAGTTTAATTTTAATTCATTTTGTAATCTCTTTGTTCCTCGATAATTAGATCAATTAGTGATTAATGATTATCAAACTTCAGTTGCATGTCGTCTTTTGTTACGGGTTCGAGCCTTGGGAATGGAAAAAACTTCAACTGGAAGGGATGTTGTCCATCGAGGTACCAATGCAAATTCCCGTGGGAGATTAGTCCACTCGCCGAAGGCGGTGGGAACTCCTCGTAGTAGAACCAAAAAAAAAAAAAAAATCCTAGAGTTAGACTTTAACCTAAACATCTATTTCTAAGGTTTTAGTAATTACGTGCTACTTACGTATAGCTAGGAATTAGCATATCACTTGGATTCATTAAAGCTCTAGGCCTAGTTATATTAGGATACATTTACGTTACTCTTTGTACTATAAATATAACATTGTTCAATCAATACAATTATTGTAGCAGCTACAATCCTGGACTATTTAATTGTTAAAAATTTAGGTGTGGGAGACTTGGTAGGTATTTGGTATTTATGTTGACGGGTTAACAAAAAGAGCAACACTGAGCGTGTATGAGATAATAGCTTGAACTGCATTTCTCATATAACTGGTTAGATTTTTTTAGACGATTACTTAACTATACACGGTGTTCCGGTGTTGTAAAGATGGAAACAATGGGCTTCGAATGAAGGCCCTTTTGTATGTGTTGAAGATCTTGCTTGTTTGAATGAGTGGAGTCCGAATTCACCTGCACAAGAGCAAAGTCACTGGCCTCGGGGGTGTTTCCGAGGAAAGCCCCTCCGATGCCTAAGTAAGAATGATGCTCGGATTCTAGAGAGAAGTTCTCTAGAAGAGTAGTCTTAAGGCGATAAATTGGACGTACCTTGAGGTGTGAGCCTTGGCGGCCTATTTATAGTGTTTGCATAATAAATGCCCATAGGTCACTTATTGTTATTGGGCCTTGGGCCTTAATGGATGGCTGAATAGCTATTGGTAGGTTTGATGTTGTTGTTTAGAGCCATTGGGCTTTGGACTTAGTGGCCCAATTGAGAATCAATTGGGAGCCCAAACAACATGCCCCCCAGACCCGGTCCATTTAGAATTAAATGGGTGGGTTTCCAGCTGTCAGAAGTCCGAAAGTTCCCTCTCTTTTTTGAAAAGGGATGATTTGCATTGATGACAAGTGTTGGGAGTTGTATTGTGCCGTGTAGATCGTGGGTTGAGGAAGTTGATGCGCCCCTTTTCTTTTCTATAAATACGGGGTGCATTGCTCTTTTCGAACTTTTTACTCCTTCTTTCAAACCCTTTCTCTCTCTAAATTCCGGCGATCGCAGTGCGATTTGTTTCTTCAGATCTACGAAATTCGGCCAACTTTGGACTTCGGGAACTTGTGCTGTTCGTTTTATCGGCGAATTCCGCTTCGGAAGAAGGTAATTTGTTTCTGAATTCTCCTTTTTTTTCTTCGTTTTTCCTTCTACCCCTCAATCTCAACCCTAGACCGAGAATTCGCGGCCATGGCAAAGAATAGGGGCAAGAGCAAGTTCGTCGTTGGCTCCTCTAGTGAGAGGGAGAACGTGCCTTCGGGAAGGTTGCCGAAAACTTCGAGGGTTCGGCTTTCGGAGAGGCCAGTGGAGAGGCGTTCGACTGGTTGGGATGCTTCGAAAGATGATGTTGTTGGCGGGTCTAGCGTGTCTGAACGCGCAACTTCTGGTAAAAAGGCTGGCTCTTCGGGTGTGCGCCGCTCCTACCCTGAGTTTCCAGTTCATTGGACTGAAGCTGATCCGCAGGGTAAGTATGCCCCGATTCTGCATGAGACCACTAAGATCGATGGTCCCTTGGAAAAATCGGTCAGTGGTGACTGGTTGGTGGAGGCGAAGCTGGGGCATTACCATCGGAGGGCCGAAGAGTTATACGGAATCCAGCACGCCTTGGGGTACTGGTGCGAGCTTCCTGAACAAGAGCGTCCTCGGGTGACTCATCCACCGAGGGGGTTCATTTCCGTGTATACTCACCATTTGGAGAATGGTCTCCGCTTTCCTTTGGATCCGTTCGTATCCGAGGTTTTGGTGTCGTACAACATTAGTTTGGCCCAGCTCACACCCAAATCTATGAGGCACATAATCGGATTTAGATGGGTGTGTGACTTCGTCAATTTCCCTTGCTCTGTCGCTATTTTTCGGGATCTTCACGATCTGGTTCTCAACCATGCTTCCAAGGGTGATGGGTATGGTTGGTGGACCATTGTCAACAAGAAGTCCCGAAAGAGGGGGGATCCGAACTACATCACGGCGTACCCCTACCTTAGCTCTGACCACAATTGGAAGACGGAGTGGTTGCTCGTCCGTGTGCCGACGGATCCGAAGCATCCCAACTTTTATCGTCCTCCGAAGTGGTTCGTGGCTCCTGATCCTGATATGAGGGGTGTGGCGGCTCCAGATCGGAACCATCGCCACTATGTGGACCTCCTCCAGTGGTTCTTGGCTCAAGAGGATAACCACCGACTGCCGTCTAGCTGGCTCCCGAATCTCAATTACATTCTGAGGGAGGACATTCTTGCTGTTGCCGGTCTCAGCAGGATTTTTGACAGGGGTAGGTGTCTTTCGGCTGAGACCGTTTTTTCAGTGAGTTTGTCCTCTTTCCTGTTTCGTTTTGCTGACATGTTTTGTGCTTTGTTTTTGCAGAGTACGGCTTTAGCTGCATTGATCCTAAGAAGTTGGGCATTTCTTTGGATTTGAAGACTATTCACGACCCGGCTCCCGAGTACAAGTTCGGAAAAGATAACCCTCGTAATCCTCGTCTGAAGGATTACGTGTTGTCTCCTTTGGGGGTTGCTCGGATATCCGAAGTTCGAGCTGATCCGTGGGATTCCGCCTCTTCTGTTGAAGCTGTTCCTGTGAAGGTTGTGCTTCCTGAGTTGAAGACGACTTCGGATCCGGTGAGTGTTCATTTATAGGCTCGATTTTCTGTTTATCTTTTTCTTTTCGGTTGGCCGTCGGCTAACGTCTTGGTCCTGGACCATCTTTTTAGGGTCCTGGGACTGACGCTGTGCCGCGTGCCGTTCCTTCGGTTTCATCTCCGGCTCGGATAGATATCTCTTTATCTAGGAACCGGGTATTTCCCGCTTTTTTCTCTATTTCTTCCTTTTTCTTCTTTTACATTCGTTGACCCTTGGTCTCCCCTTTTTAGGATCAACGCAAAAGGAAGGGTAGCACTCTTTTGAGGCCTTCCACGCATCCGAAGAAAGCGAAGGCTTCTCAGCCCTCGGAGAAGGTATTTGTTCTGACTTGGAGTTTTTGTAGTTCGTTTCTCCCCTTTTCGGAAACTAATCTTTGAATGCTTGCTATGCAGGAAGCAGTTTCGGAAGTCATGCCTCCTCCTAAGAATCTTCTTCACTTCATGCCCTTGCCAGGGCAGAAGTTAAAGAGTGTGGTGGTTGCTGAACCGCCGGCCGTGGATCAGCCGCTGATCGAGGAAGATATCATCCCTTCTCCCCTTAAACCATCTGCTGCTTTGGGGATCGAAATCCAGGATATCACCGAGGTGATGGAGGCGATTGAAGCCGATTTTGTTCCTGGTTCGGATGTCCCTGAGGTAGCTGGGGAGAAGAAGGAGTCTGCTGATCTTCCCTTCGAGAGGGAGAAGAGTCCAGACAAGGAGATGATAGATCTCTCGGGCCCCGAAGCTGCGGTCCCCGAGGTTCAGAAGGAGGTTCCCTCTGCTGGAGAGGAGGAGCAGCCCGAGCAAGGTTTGACGAGGAAGAGGCGCCACTCAACTTTGGGTTCTACTTCTACCTCGGCCCTGGATAGGCTGATCCATGCTGATCCCTGTTCGAATGTTCCGCTAAAACGGATCCCCGAAGAAGTAAGGGAGGCGATGGCTCGATATGCCAGGGCTCCGATTTTGGGAGAGGACCCTTTGGCTCACGTGGGATCCTTGGTGGGCCCCGAGGCTGCTCGGGAGAATCTGCTTCGTGCTAACCCGCAGTGGAGGGTTCCTGGGGCCGAAGAGAGGAATCCGGCAATGATGGCCCAGTACTATCTGAACGAGGTAATTTGCTAGATTTTTCTCTTTGAGTTGTGTTTTTGTTTTATGTTTTTCCTATTTTGCTCATCTTTCTCTCGTTCCCAGGCTGTTTTCTGGTCTTCGTTCGCTTCCGAGTGTAGCTCGGTTGAGGAGAAACAACTGAGGAAATATCGTGAGGCTTATGCTCGTGATATTCCCATTTTGGACCAGAAGGCTGGGCAACTCCTCTCCGAGCTTACGGAACTCAAGCAGCTGTACCTTCACTATAGTCGCGAGGCTAGAGAGTCTGCTGAGAAGATCGGGACCGAGGTTGGCCAGCTCATCTTCCGAGTTGAAGAGGATGCTGAGAAGATCGCTTCCTTTGCTGAGGAGAAGAAGGATATGGCCGCTAAGTTCGCTAGCGAACTTGAGGAAAAAGATAGACTCTTCCAGGAGATGAAGTCTAAATTTGAAGCGGCCGACAAGGAGCGTAAAGAGGCGGAGTTAAGGCTCCACCATTTTGTCCAGCATCGGGAGCTGATCCAGCAGCAAGCTGATAAGGTGCCTGTCCTTCGGCTGAAGCTTCGGGAAAAAGATGACTATATTCGGAAGCTGGAGCAGGAGCGAGTCAACCTCTACACTGCTGATCAGTGTAGAGAGCAGTACTGGAACGGCATCCTGGGTGCTCGGCGCATGTTTGCGAAGCACATGCCTCACTTCCCTTGGAACGAGAAAGTTCCTCTATGGATGCAGGCCGAGGACCACTTGGTGGAATGCCAAGCTGATCGAGATGAAGCTGAAGCTGAACGCCAAGCTGCTCTTGCAGAGGCTCGGGCCCAGAAGGCAACTTCCGAAGGTGATACCACTGCTGGGGGTTCTTCGAAGGATGCTCCCCTAGGGGCCGCTTCTGAGACTCCCAAGAGTTAGGGATTCGGGCAGTCGTCTTCTTCAGAGTCGGTCGGTTCCAGTTGAGGACTTCCGAATATGTGCTTGCTTTTCCCCCTTTTGCCTCGGCGCTGCGTTGTACTCATTTCTTTTTGCTTTCTTTAGTACTTCGGTAGGCCGGTATTGTCTGTTGATGGCTGCCGATTTTAACTTGTTTCATTTTGTTTTCAATTTTTGAGGTTTTCGATGTGTTTGTACTTCCCCCAAATATTGAATAAAAAATGAATGTTTGTTACTTGGCTGCTTCTTTTCAACTTGTTCTTTCGCAATTTTTAGGTCTTTAAATCCGTAGATTTCTCGAGCTCCTCTTTCTGTAGACTTGCTAAAAACCTTTTGATCTTGCGAGCTCTTTAAATCCGTAGATCTGCTAAGAGACTCTTTAGTTTTGCGAGTTCTTCAAATCCGTAGATCTGCTAAGAGACTCTTTGACTTTGTGAGTTCTTCAAATCCGTAGATCTGCTAAGAGACTCTTTAGTTTTGCGAGTTCTTCAAATCCGTAGATCTGCTAAGAGACTCTTTAGTTTTGCGAGTTCTTCAAATCCGTAGATCTGCTAAGAGACTCTTTAGTTTCCAGACTCTTCAAATCCGTCGATCTGCTCAGAGGTTTGGATTGTTCTTCCGATCTCTTGTGGTTCGGAAACCTGGGCAAGAGATCGCTAGTCTGCCTCTTTAGTTATGCCTTCGGCGATCCGTGGATCTGAGCCGGAGTTTTATAACTTGATTCGAGCGACTGTTTGTTGCGAACAAATTTTATTAGGGTACCGCGAATCCGAGGATTCTGGACGGTTCCCTGAAGTGTATGATTTGGTCATTTCTTGCATTTTATCAAGGAATGGGCAAAGTCAACCTGTTTTTGGTCTCGGATTGATCAGATCCGAGGCTGCATATATATATAAAGGGACAATAAATGTAGAGATAAGTTTAATGAAACACATGGTGCCAATGGCTTTCCTCTTCTCATTAAACAACTTACTTGGTTTACAGACAGAGATCATACAAAATATTTCTTGAGAACATCGGTATTCCAATGGTTCTTCAGAATTGTTCCATCTAACTGTTTCAGCATATACGTGCCTGGCCTTTTTTCGGAATGGATGATGTATGGTCCTTCCCAAGTGGCTGAGAGTTTGCCATGGATCCGTCCTTTCTGAACCGAGGCGGCGTTTCTGAGTACTAGATCACCGACTTTTAGGGGTCTGGCGTTGACTCTTCGGTTGTAATGCTTGTTGACCCTCTGCAAATAGGCTGCGTTGAGTGTCCTTGCATCGCTCCGAGCTTCATCCAGTAGATCGAGAGCTTCGGATAGAAGCTGGTTGTTGCTTTCTCCTTGGAGCCCATCATACCTGTTGTATGCCTGGATCCTCAGGCTTTCTGTTCCGATTTCCACAGGAATTACAGCTTCGGATCCGTATACAAGGTGGAACGGTGTTTGTCCGGTAGCTTCTTTTTCAGTGGTCCGAAGGGACCATAGCGTTCCGGGTAGCTCTTCTAACCATTTGTTTTTGTCATCCTCGACTCTTTTCTTGAGTGCGTTGAGGATGAGTTTGTTAGCGGCTTCGGCTTGCCCGTTGCTTTGTGGGTGACAGACTGCCGAGTATGCTAGGTGTATGCCGAACTGTTTGCACCACTTTTGCAACGGGGTGTTGTCGAACTGTTTCCCGTGGTCGAAGACCATCAGTCTTGGTATGCCGAACCTTGTGATGATGTTCTGCCATATGAACTTGCGGACCTGAGGTTCGGTGATGGAGGAGACAGCTTCGGCTTCGATCCATTTGCTAAAATAGTCGACTCCTACAATCAACCACTTCTTCTGGTTCGTCGCTGAGGGGAAGGGACCAATGATGTCTAACCCCCACTGTGCGAATGGTAAGGGATACAGTGTTGATTGTAGGGCTTGAGCTGGTTGATGGATGGCTGGTGCGAACTTTTGGCATTTCTCGCATTTCCTTGCCATCTGCTTTGCCTCGGAAACCATAGTGGGCCACCAGTACCCAGCCCGAAGGGCTTTATGTGCTAATGTCCTACCTCCAATGTGGTTTCCGCATATCCCGAGGTGGATTTCCCTTAGGATGTAGTCAGCGTCTGTTGGACCCACACATTTTAGCAGCGGAGCAGAGAATGATTTCCTCATGAGCTCTCCTTCGGCGCTGATGATGAACCATCTGTTGAATCTTTTCAGTTTTCTCGCTTGCAGCTTATCTTCAGGAAGTTCTCCCCTTTCTTTGTATGCAACTACTGCGTCCATCCAGCTCGGTTCGGTGCGTAAGCTGCATACTGTGGTGGGTAGCAAGTCGATGCTTCTCTCCTGGTGAACCTCCACGTGGACCGACCTGTTTAGGTCGATGAGTGTCGAGCTTGCGAGTTTTGACAGTGCGTCTGCTTGCGCGTTCTGTCCTCGGGGAATGAGGATGACTTCAAAGGATCTTAACTTTGACGTTTAAGGATTTAATCTTTGCTAAATAGGCTGTCATGCTGGGCCATTTGGCCTCATACTCTCCTCGGATCTGGTTGGCTACAAGCTGGGAATCAGTTTTGAGGCGAACATGTTCGGCCTCCAGGGATAAACAAAGCTCTATCCCTGCGATTGCGGCCTCGTATTCGGCCTCGTTGTTGGTTGCTTTGAAGCCGAACTTCAATGCATACTCTATGCTTTTCCCCGTCGGGGGGATTAGTACAACTCCTGCCCCTGAGCCGTTTACTGTGGAAGATCCGTCAGTGAAGACCTCCCAAGTGCTTTTCGTATCATCCAACATTTCCTGGTATGAGCACTCGGCCAAGAAGTCTGCCAATGCTTGTGCTTTGATTGCTGTCCTCGGCTGATATTTGATGCCGAACTCTGATAGTTCGAAGGCCCAGGCAGCCAATCTTCCTGACCTCTCTATTTTGTCGAGTACTTTTTCGAGCGGTTGGTCAGTTAGCACTGTGATCTGGTGGGAGTCGAAGTATGGCCTCAGTTTTCGTGCAGCCACCACTACTGCATATGCGACTTTCTCGATGAGTGGGTACCGGGTTTCGGCTCCTGTAAGTGTTCGGCTGGTGAAGTAGATTGGCTGTTGCTTCTTTTCTTCTTCCCGAAGAAGCACTGCGCTGACGGTTCCAGGGCTAACTGCGACATATAGGTACAGGGTTTCCCCCTCCTTTGGTCTGGCCAGTGTCGGCAGTTGAGCTAGGTGGGCTCTGAGTTGCTGAAAAGCTTCTTTTTGCTCCTGTTCCCATATCAGTTCGGGATCCACTTTCCTCGGGACCCCCTTTTTCTTGACTGGTTCTGCTTCTCCTCCGGGGAGGTTCTTTGGTTTCAGTGCCTTGAAGAAGGGGGCTCCCTTGTCCGAGGCTTTTGATATGAACCTTGTTAGTGCGGCTAACCTGCCGGTTAGCCTCTGCACATCTCTCTTGGTCTTTGGCTCGGGTAAATCCAATGCCGCTTGGACTTTGTCTGGGTTCGCATCAATTCCTCTTTCGCTCACCATGAATCCGAGGAATTTCCCTGACTTCACCCCGAAGACGCATTTTTTTGGGTTCAGCTTCATGCTGTATTTCCTCAGATTTCCGAAGGTCTCTGCCAAGTCTTTGACATGGTCTTCCTCCTTGATGCTTTTTACGATGGAGTCATCCACGTAGACCTCCACGTTCCTCCCTTTCTGGTCGGCGAAGACGTGGTCAACTAACCTCTGGTAGGTGGCTCCGGCATTTTTTAAGCCGAAAGGCATCATTTTGTAGTTGAACACTCCTGCGCTTGTGATGAACGCTGTCTTTGCCCTGTCATCGGGGTGCATGAATACTTGGTGGTAGCCTGAAAAGGCATCCATGAAGCTGAGCAGTGCATGGCCGCTGGTGGAGTCAACCAGTTGATCTATCCTTGGCAGGGGATAGCAGTCTTTGGGGCAGGCTCGGTTCAGATCTGTGAAATCTACGCACATTCGCCATGAGCCGTTCGCTTTCTTGACCATCACCACGTTGGCCAGCCACTTCGGATACATGCATGGTTCGATGAATCCGGCCTCTTGCAACTTTTTAACCTCCTCGGCGATGGCTTTGTTTTTCTCCGAGGAGTAATTTCTCTTTTTTTGCTTGATTGGCCGAGCTTCAGCGTTGACATCCAGCTTGTGACAAATCAGCTTCGGATTTATCCCTGGCATGTCTGCTGCTGACCATGCGAAGATGTCTTTGTGATCCCTGAGTAGTCGGATCAAATCGATTCGGAGCCCCGAGCTTAGGCCCTTGCCTATTCGGACGCTCCTGTCTGAATTATCTTCGAGGAAGATATCCTCCATTTCTTGATCTGGTTCGGGAGATAGGGTTTCGGGGCGAGCATCAACTTCTGCGGGAGACAAGCTGCTCGTGCTTGCTCTTCTTCTTTTTGCCTCGCTTTCTTCTCCCTTAGCTCCTTTTTCTTCCTCGGGGCCGTCCTCTAGTTTGGGCTTTCGGACAGCAGTGTGGCAGGTTCTTCTCGCCACTTCTTGATCACCCCTGATTCGTTCGGCGAATCCTGCATCCGAGACGTATATCATCAGCTGGTGGTATGTGGAGGGGACTGCTTGCATCTTGTGAATCATGGTTCTCCCCATGATTACGTTGTATACGGAGTCGCAGTCCATCACCAAAAATTCGTCCCGAAGGGTTTTTGCTGCCTGGCCTTCGCCCACTGTGACTGGCAGGGTGATCTTTCCTCGAGGGATAGCTGCGGATCCGTTGAATCCGATCAGAGGATAACTGACTTTCGTCAGTGCTTCCTCTGGCTCTTCGAGGATCAGCTGCTCGAAGCAGTTTCTGAAGATGATATTGACGGCACTTCCTCCGTCGACTAATACTCGATGTACGTTGTGGTTATTGAGGTCCATGGAGATGACCAGAGGATCATCATGCTTGTACTGGACTCCGAAGCAATCATCAGCAGTGAAGGTCATGTTCGGGGGGTGTGGCTGGTTGTCTCCCACCGCGCTGAAGTTGACCCGATGGGAGAGGGCTCTTAGGTGTTTTTTGCTGGCCTGGCCAGACTTCTGTCCCCCGAACACCACTAGGATGTCATTTTTCTTGTGCCCTGTTGCTTCGTAGACCCTTTTCTGGGGTTGCTCGTGTTGTTTGCCGCTTGCGGCCTTTTCTTTTTCCTCCCTTCGGTCTAACAAGTACTGTTTCAGGTAGCCTCGGCGAACGAGGTCCTCAATGTTGTCTTTCAGCGAGTTGCATTCTTCGGTATGGTGACCGAAGTCATCATGGAACTCGCACCATTTGTTCTTGTTTCTCCGAGCTGGGTTGGACTTGAGCTTCCCAGGTAGTTTCCACTTTTCGTCATTTCTGTTGAGGCTGAATATCTCCTTTCGGGGCAGAGCTAGTGGAGTGTAGTTGGTGTACTTGGGTTGAAGTTCACCCCTTCTCCCGTCTTTCTTCGGGCTCATCTCTCTAGCTCCTACTTTCTCTTTCCCCTTCCTTGAGCTACCCTCGGGCTTGCTCTGGGTATTCTTTGTGTCTCTCGGATCCGACGATCCTTTCAGTCTTGCAGCGGCCTTGTTGAACTCCTCGGTTCTGATGAACGCGTCAGCCATTTGGAGCACGTCAGCTATTCTGGAGGGGTTCTTCATTGAGAGTTCGTCACGGAACTTCCCTTCCTGGAGCGCGTGCTTCAAGGCGAAGATGGCCACGTCTGGCTGCAAGTTTGGTATGTTTGTTGATTCCTTCATGAATCTGGCCATGAATTCTCTCAGACTTTCGTCTCTTTCTTGTTGGATTGAGGTCAGTTCTGCTGTGGTTCGCTCGGGGCGATTGTTGCTCACGAACTGTGTGCAGAATCTCTTTTTCAGCTTTTTCCAGCTCTTGATCGATCCCTTCGGCAGCGATCTAAACCACTCTCCCGCCACTCCGGTTAGCGTGGTTGGGAAGTATTTACACCAGCATGCTTCGGAGTAGGGACTCAAGAACATTTGCTGCTCGTAGGAGATGACATGATCCCTCGGATCTGTGATTCCGCTGTAGGTTAGGTGAGCTGGCAGTCTTACCTTCGGTATTTCTTCCATAATCAGCTCGTCCGAGAAAGGGGATGACGTAGGAGTCATGATTCTTTTCCCGAGTCTAGCCCTGATGCCTTCGTTTGCCGAGGTTCTATGATTAGAACGTTCGGGCGTACGATGGGGGCTAGGGGTTCGATCATGCCTCCTGTCTCTTCTTCTTTCTCGGCTACTGACCTCGGGTCGTTCGCCAGATCTGCTCGACTCACCTACCCCGAGTCTCGTGTGGATCGAAGGTCTTAACCTTGAGTGGACCGAGGGCCTCAACCTGCTGAGCACCGAGCTTCGGATCCGAGTGTTACGAGTAGTTGATTCGCTTTGGAGAGCTGTTGGAGTAGGCGATGGTCTCGCAAACCAATCTGGTTGCTGTTGTGCCCTTTTTTGGGTGTCCCACGTGCTTTCCGTCCACCTCGACGTCAAGTGTGTTCCTGTCAAGGGAAGGAGTTCTCGTTCGGGTCTGGACATTTCCGCACTGGGTGGCTCGTTCAGCCTTCGCCTGGTCCTCCTCTCTTCTCTGCGGTCGTTTGCCAGTCCTTGCTGCTTCTCATTGAAGAGGAAGTTTTGCATGATGGTCATGGCCGCAGTGAGCTCTTCCCTAGTTGGAATCGGAGGTCCTGCATTTGTGGCGGTCGTAGCTCTGCTTGGCTGTGACCTCGCCATCGATTGAGGGTGCCCCTCTTGGTCAGATTCTGAATCTGACCGCACCATCATATCGTCGTCATTGTTAACAACATCATTCACCATTTTCGCGGAAAGAGGTGGTTGATGTCTTCCAAAGGCTTTGAAGTGTTCTTCCCCACAGACGGCGCCAAATTGTTCCGGTGTTGTAAAGATGGAAACAATGGGCTTCGAATGAAGGCCCTTTTGTATGTGTTGAAGATCTTGCTTGTTTGAATGAGTGGAGTCCGAATTCACCTGCACAAGAGCAAAGTCACTGGCCTCGGGGGTGTTTCCGAGGAAAGCCCCTCCGATGCCTAAGTAAGAATGATGCTCGGATTCTAGAGAGAAGTTCTCTAGAAGAGTAGTCTTAAGGCGATAAATTGGACGTACCTTGAGGTGTGAGCCTTGGCGGCCTATTTATAGTGTTTGCATAATAAATGCCCATAGGTCACTTATTGTTATTGGGCCTTGGGCCTTAATGGATGGCTGAATAGCTATTGGTAGGTTTGATGTTGTTGTTTAGAGCCATTGGGCTTTGGACTTAGTGGCCCAATTGAGAATCAATTGGGAGCCCAAACACACGGAGTATTTTTTAGGTAAATTCTAGATATATTTGGTGTTTTTAGATTAGTATTTTTACATCACTTTATCTACTCTTTAATTACAAAATCTATGTCATGTTTCATCCACAACAAACAGTCGTGATTTGCCGATGGACTTTGAAGGACATGAACATGTATGTTGTGTCCAAGAGTTTTAGGCTTCACGTAATCGAACTTTTGAATATAATTCTCTTAGGATATATTTGCATACTCCGTATTAGACTTCTTGTCGTATTAGGTTACTTAATACAATTTATGAATAATGTTGTAAATTCACCCATAAATATTTGCTCACCTCAATATTTACGCTAGCTTTCCTTATGCATCAAAAAAAAAAAAAAATTTACACTTTCCCAAATTGATTTCCATCCTTAATATTTTTCACCTTTATTATTTATTCTCTTCAATATCTACACCTTTCTACTTAACAGTCAAGTAATCTCAATTTATAAACGAGTAATTTACTAGGATTCTTTAAATTTAGGGCAGCATAAACATATTTTCTTTCCAATTACGCAGAGAATTCGATCGACGCAGGTAAATATTTTCCTTCATAAATAATCGATTAAACTATCTTACTTTTAATTAGTTTTGTGTTCTTAATTTTTTGTGTTCCTCAGTAATTAATTCACCTGTAAACAGTATTATTTTAGCAACCACAATTAATCTCGAACTATTTGTAGATTTGATTTGCAAAAATAGGAATCTAATATCAGACTAATTAATATCATATTGGTTGTTTATAAGTACTCCATACAAAATATGTTAAACTAAACACCTTTTATGTTAAGAAGGTATTCATCAATGTCATATCTCATCAATACCTATAATGATTTGCCACATTTGAACTTTATTTCTTCCGAATTGTTTTGTACTTATTTGCTAGTAATTTTACTTTTAGAAAAACCATATGTTTTGCTAGTAATTTTACTTTTAGAAAAACCATATGGTTGTATCATGTATGTTAATTAATGATACTTTGGCTAAATCTAATTTAGAGTACACGAACAAGTATATTGTGTCCAAGTATGTTGTATGATACTTTTTGTTTGTTCTTGAAATCCCTTGGGATATATTTGTATACTTCCTCTGTTCCGTAAATATCGTACCAGATAATTTTTTGCACTATTTCATAGTACGACTTTGGCCATTTTTTGAATTCATATATGAAATTGTAGTTATGTGAGGTCAATATATTTTCAAACTATCAATTTTTTATAATTTTTACTAATACACAATTTGAGATATTAAAAGTCAAAGTGCAATATTTAAGGAACGGAGGAAGGATTAGACTTCGGGTTCGTATTAGATTTCCTAGTACAGTTTGGACTAACTATTATAACCCATCTATAAATAAATATTTATTCATCTGTTCTCCTCAATATTTACACTTTCCCGTATTGATTTTCACTTTTAAAATATTTTTCAAGTTGCCTATTTATTTATTTATTCTCCTCAATATTAATTTACCCCTTTTCACTGATCAATTTCATGCAGATTGATCATGGAAAACGAGAAGATCTTAATTTTCAAAGGCGTAACCCTACATGAATCTGATCGAGAAATCCTTTCAAATCCAAGCTATATAAGTGACGAAATTATACAATTCTACTTTCGATACTTGATGCACACATATGAAAAAGATGACATCCTCTTTGTATCCCCTACAGTCTCATTCATGTTAGCCAATTCCACAGATTCCGAAGGCATAAAACACTCTGCAGAATCCCTCAAACTCCGCGAAAAGAATCTCATCTTCTTCACCGTCAACAACACCATTAACAACGAAGAAATCTCAACAACAACAACAGACGACAAACAAGAAGGCACACATTGGAGTTTACTGGTTTATTACAGACCCTTTCATATGTTTATTCACCATGACAGTATCCGAGGAACAAACCTGTCAAATGCAGTACATCTCTGTAAAATCGTCAAGGGTTTTGTATCAGATGATGATGATGATGATGATCTGGTAATTCTAACACGACCTGCTAAAATAAGGAAGAAAAACCGCCAAGAATTTACAGCTGCTTTGGATAAGGTTGAAGATGAAGCTGTATTAACGGATTGGTTGTTTACTCCTCAGCAAGAGAATTGGTATGATTGTGGTCTTTATGTGATGAAAATTGCTGCTGTTATTTGCGAATGGTACGTGACATTATCAGAGGGTGAGAAAGAACTCAAAGAAGGAATGGGAATGTGGTCTGATGTTATGCACGACAAAGTAGAAAAAGTTTATGTTGAGAACCAAATGCGTGCTGATATACTCGAATTTGTGGACTTGCTCATGGAAAACGCTGATGAAGAGGACCTTTCTTGATCTTATTCAGACTAGCGAGATGTGAAAACGCTCATGGAAAACGCTAATTGGTGGGTGTGTATAAATTAATGAGTTTACATGTAAACAGTTAAACACTATGTACCACGAATGTCAGAAACCACCTTCTAAAATATAGATTTTGCCAGAAACCACACGACCTTTAACCGGATTTTAATGGTTGACTCAATTTTTCGTGTTGATCACCCACGTGGAACCCACTCCCACTTCTTCTTTTGTTTTTTTGTTTTTTTTTTCTTCTACAAACTTTTATATAAGGCGGTTTGATGTTATATAAATTAAATAACTTTAATTTACGATGTTCGCTGCCATACTTTGACAGTTTGATCTTTACTCCTCAATATGTCACCCATGGTATATGTTGTGGGTCCAGCCACTTAAGTTATGTTAATACTTGTGCTTATGTTTTAAGTAGAAGTCCAATGTTCCACTTATTATTGTGGTCCAAAGTTGGGTTATGTTGAAGCTTATTTAGGAAGTTTAGGGTGATCTCTGGCTGACTTGAGAGGCAGCAAAGGAGTGTGAGAAAAATTATTAGAAAACACACACAAAAGGAGAGGAAAGAAAGAGAGAAGTGGTATTCGTAGCTTTCAGGACAGTCATCACAAAATTGCCATTTACCGGAGTGTCAACGGTCGAAACGTGCTGTTTTTTGTCAGCTTGTTGGGGATACATAGAGCCTCATTAAAGAAGGTGACAAGGATGGTGGTTTTTACTCTTCACATCGAAGGGTTTTCCACGTATAATTCATGTGTTGATTGCATTTTGTTCTTCCGCATTTGATTATTTGTTGTTGTCCATTATTGGTTGATTGCTAGGTTGTTTGTTTGGTGGATTATTTGTGGTGCATTGGATTTATATTGTTTGGTTGATTGTCTTGGAGGTGATCCTGGTCCTATTAGTATATTGTTAATGAAGAGGAAGATGAGTTAATAATTTGATGGAAAAGGTATCTTATTACTGAAGCAAGGGTCAGTTATGGAATTAGTTAGGGGAGATGGAAGGGTTTAGTGATGAGTAAATGTTAGTCATTATAGGACCTAATGAAGAGTAGAAGATGGGTTGCATAGGGGAAATAATGAAAATGCAAGGAAAACATACGGAAATTAGAAAGTAAAGGGAGGGAAGTGGGTCACATAGGTCCCACATGGGATGGTCAATGCTAGAATATCAAGTCAACTATCAGAATCCGGGTAAATGTGTTATCTCACAAAATATTTTGTAAATATGACTTTTTCTCATAAGATTTGATTTTTCACAAAATCTCTATTTCAAAATGTGACTTCTGACAAAATTCTCTATTCTATATGAAATATATACCCAAAATAATTAGTATTTACTCCCCAAATTAGTTTTGACAGGCTATTGTTTAGATATAATTTTTTTTTTTTTTATCGAAAAAGTAGATGTGATTATCACTTGTAAAAATAAAATCCCAGCTCTTGGATCATAACTTGTAGACAGGGGTAATGCCAAGAAGTTCAAAACACTTCCGCATTACCACTCCTATAGCTTCACATAACAACAGTCGGCTTGTTTCTTCTGCTGTGCCAATCACCTGCAATATAAATGAATAACTCCATGATTAAACCATGACCCAAATCCAATACCCAGCCCAGCCCAGCCCGCCTTCTCCCGTATTGGAAAAGTAAAGGCACTCTCTTAAAAAACTCAAGTGATTCTACAATAAAACTTTACCTTGCAGTGATCATTGAACTTTGTGAAATCAATTGATAGATTGTACAAGTACTCGCATATTACATTAGGCAACAGATTGCTACAAGCCTCCTCCACAATCTGTCAAAAAAAAAAAAAGAGAGAAACAGACATCAGCCTGTATGGTCACAGCATAGATGAAGCAACCAGTAACAGCAACGTGTCTAGGGGTGGCAATTCGGGTCAGGTTTTGGGTTTGGTTTCAGGTAGATTTCGGGTTGTGTCAAAAAAATATCAGAAATATTGAAAAACTTAATATTACTACAAAATATGATAATTGGTAAAATCGGGTAGATTTTAGGTCATTCGGGTTCAGTTCAGGTCGGGTTTCGCTCAGTAACTTCAGGTCGGGTTCGAGTCGGGTCAGGGATTGTCAGCCGTGAACGTGTCCTAAAATTGAAATTTACCTCAGAAAACTGAAGCAGACGAAGCCCCAATGCACGCTCATATTGGTCATCCAAAACTATCTCTCCACCCTACATCAAAAAAAAGTCGACAAGTCATCAGACAACAAGCGTGCAAAAATATATGTCAGACTTCTGAGAAATCCAATGAGATTCCACAAGTTAACATATTTTTTCTATTATTTATACTATTAATTACAACTTTGAAAATATGAAGATTAAACATGAGGAACATTATGGATCGGAGGAAGTATATCAGACTTCTGGGTATTCATGTTATCATGTTATAAGAAAACATCAAAACAACAGTTAGCCTATAAAATTTTGAAGACGTTTCACCGCATTTTCTGGTGGTGATTTTGAAACCAAGCAAGAAAAATAAATAGGTCACCTTTTTCAGCTCTTCAATGTCTTTACCAGATTTCCTGATAATCGAACAAATTCGAGCATGTGCATAGAGTAAATACACAGCAGTCTTTCCCTGTCGCCAAAATATAGAATGTAAATGACAAACGTTAAGTTTGACAACAAAGCTCAACGGGAAATGCATACATAAAGAACTCTGATTGTTGGAAAGAACTATTAATAATACTCCCTCCATTTCCTTTTTATTTCCCTGATTTTTATCAAGTTTTTCGATATAATATACATATGTCTAATAGTGAAAATAAATACCCTTCAAAAAAAACTTCATTCCTATAGTATTTTCAATGGTCAATTTCTGTACTTCACCACAATTTCTTAAAAATGACCCTTGATCAAATGGGAATGTCGAGCTTTGAACAAAATCACACTTTTCTTTCAAAACAAGAAAGAAGAATGACGCAAAGGGATGATTATTAATCACTCTTAATTTCTTGGTCCTCCCATCATTATATTTTTTTAAAAAAAACAGCTAATAATATGACAGGAAATTTAGAGGAGAAAAGGTCCATAAGAGAAGAACACCTTATCATTAAGCATCTGATCATAGTTAAATGTGTAATTGGTGAGTCGATTGTCCCTCAAATCAAAAAACCTGAAAAAACATAAAAATAATTAACATTACACATCAATGAAAAACAATCAGTAGCTGAAAATTTACCATAACATTACTGCATCAAACACGTATTAGGAGGTACTCCCTCCGTATTTTTTAAGAGATACACTTGCCTTTTCCGGCCGTATTTATTTAAGAGATACACTTGCCATTTTTAGTAACTTATCAACCCACCATCTAATTAAATAATACATCTAATATACCCTATCACCCACCATCCTATTAAACAAATATTTTTATAAACTCACCCCACCCTCCACCTACCAAAATGACATGGTCCCCACATATTTAATTATTAAAATATCTATCCAACCCCACTTGCTTTATTATTTTATTTCATTCAATTATTCTTCTTAATACCCGTGCCCGGCCAAGTGTATCTCTTAAAAAAATACAGAGGGAGTATTGCAGTGGACTTGACTCGCAAATGAGAAGATTGGAGTTTGCACCAAAATATTGATATTTGTTTGAAACTATCACTAAAAAATTGACCCCAGAAATGTGAAGATTCATGAAAGTATGCACAAACATTGCTTATTCCAATTAACTGTGACTCACTCAGTGTGTCTATCCCACCTAAATGTATTAATAGTTGTCACAAAATACTACACAATTTTGGTGTTTACATACAGCAACAACATTACAGTGCCCCGATGCCAATAAAGTGTCACAAATACTAGAAATTAAGTTCCAATGGTGCAGTGAAAGCACAAAGGAAAGGCCGCCAAGACTGGCTACAAAAGACAGTTCAAAGAACTAGTTTGGCTTGCAATAGTAAATATGCATGTGTGCCCAAACATGGGAAAACATACTAGTCATGTCAATTTTAGAGGCTCTATAGGGACTTAGTTATCTGAAATGGCTGGCTCAAAAACAGAAAAATAGGAGGGGACTGTAAGCAGCGAAGGCTGATTTATAAAACAAGAAGAGCCAAGATGAAAAGAATCTACCCGAGTAATATAGTGCAATAGTACACCACTACACCATATGGTACAAAAGGAACAATAGAGTTTTCTGAAGGAAAACTTTTACTGTGGAGTAAACAAAACAACTAACTGGCCTCGCAAGTTGATGTTAAGAGTTCGGTTGTCTCAATAGTTAGGTAAAAGTGAAGCGTCTAGTCAAACAAAAACTCTTCCAGCCTTGTTCTCTTCACCTGATCATTTTTCTAGTTTTTGGTCTGGTTTGGTTTGAAGGTCTGAATGTTTCTGTGAGTGTTTTTTGCTTTTCTGGTCTGGTCTGATTTTTCTGGTTTGAACTAAAAAGGTGAAGAGAACACTACCAAATTCAAGATATCACAGGTTTTGTATAATTAGCAAAAACTTAGGTAAGACGGATTTGGGGTGAGCATTTAAGGTTCCAAGTTACAATTCACCCATAAACCTTAAAGCTCATCCTGTCTTACTGTAGGATCTTACCCAATACTTGTTGGTCACCATTACACACATGCCGAAAGTGATAAAAAATTGCAATGACTAAATGTATACTTACTTTACAGCCCCATAACCCACTGCTTCAGCAGTCTTCTCCAGTTCCTCCTCAGTCCACTCCGCAGCTTTACCTATTGGGGTATTGGAGATTATTATTTTTTTAGTAAACTACAATGAAAATAATAAGATAAAAAAGATGGCAATTTTGTAAAAAAAATGTCTACAAGATGTTCATATAAAAGGAATCAAATATGCAAAAGTCGTATTCATTTTTTAACACCTCGCTTAATAAGTGCTTCTTTGCTCCGATCTTTTGCTTTATCAAGTAAATCAACCAGACGAACTACTTCAGAGCTTCGAGTACGAAAACGCTTGCCATCTTCTCCCAGTACAAGACCAAAACCCACATGAGTAGCTTTAGGGAGTGCATTTCCATCACGTGGAAGCCACTTTGCTTGTTTTGCTGCCTGTTATATATCAAATTACAACTATATATCATGAGAAAAAGAAGAAAAAAGAGGCACTAAATATCAGAAATCAACAAATCACATACTTATATACAGAGCTATACTTACATGGAAGACCATTTCAAAGTGCTCACTCTGACCAACATCAGTTACATATATAATCCATTCAGCTTCTTCTTCTTTGATGCGATACCTAATAATGCAATCAGTGGATAACAGAGTCATTTCAGACTCAAAAAAAATGCATTTTTACAAATGCAGGCTGTATATTAACCACATGAAACTCAAAATAAAAAAATAAAAAACTTACCAAAGAGCAGTTAAATCAGTGCAAGCATAGTTAAAACCTCCATCTCTCTTTACAACAATAAGAGGTATCTTTTTTCCTTTAATGTTTATAACCTGAGCTCCTTTGCATTCTTCAATCAGACCTTCTTTCCTCAAATCCTCCAAAACCTCTGGAATATAACGATTGTAAAAACTTTCACCCTGACATGTGCAGATAGTGAGCATGAGAGCTTGAACTATATATAGAAATAACCTATGAAGCTAATAAAAACAAAATAGTAAGAAAATAGTATTCATGGAGGCATAGAGATAATGGAATACCTTTTCTTCTATGTGAACCCCGAGACAATTATAAAGTTTCTGAAATTCCCTACGACTAATTTCACATATTTGAGCCCATGCCTTCGTGTACTTGGGTTGTTCTCCACTCTGTGTATAAGCAAAATGTGCATAAAACACCAGAAATAACCAATACTCATAGTTGGTTAAAGCAATAAAAAAAAACATGCAAACACAAAAAGTCCAATTATTTACCTGAAGGCTCACCACCGCCTTTTGTGCCTTTTCCTTGAAGATGGCATCATCGTCAAATCTTTTTTTGGCCTGTTTGTAGAAGACCTAAAAAACATAGCAAGTAAATTTCCAAGTCAAAAGAAAATCAGGATTGTTGATCATAAAGTTGCAGAAGCAAAACCCCTGAAAAGACCCATTACAATAGCTATGATACTACATACTAAGTAACCAAGAATCATCCCACTTACCTGAAGATCCTCAATAGGAATTTTATTGTGATCATCCGATTCATCCCATTGTGGCCATTGCTCAAACAAGAACTCGATCAGCATGCCAAACTACATGTAGTAACCAAGGGTTTAACACAAAAGAAAGCAAAAACATAATAGGATTCTTAAGAGGATAATGGATAGTTAAACCAACTAGATTTGTTTTCTCTGGTGATAAGAAAGTTCTGAAGGCGTACTATAAGTAGCCTAAACAAATTAAATACATATATCTATCCACTGACATTTTAGCACTCTTGTTCAAACTCAATTCCTTAATCAAAATTTACTTTGTCCAAAAATAGGAACAAGAGTATATAAATTTGAATAAATGAAGAAAGGACCACTGGTAAAAGGAGACGGAGAATGGGTGGTTGCTGAAGCATCAAGCTTTGCAAACGTTTCTTTTCTCTAAACTACATGCCTAGATGAATAGCATAGAGTTGCATTTGCTTCTCTCTCTTACTATGAGAGAACCATAACATAAACTTTGAAGCATGTATTGGCAAGGTAGATGACACAAAGAAAGAACAAAGAATAACACAAAAGAAAACGAAAACAAGTGTACCTGTGTACCCCAATCACCAACATGATTTCTTCGAAGCACTTCAACACCAGAAAACTCAAGTATCTTCGCGAGGGTATCCCCAATAATGGTTGATCTCAAGTGGCCAACATGCATCTCCTTTGCAATATTAGGTGAAGAAAAGTCTACTACTGCCTTCTTGATTGTCAATTTTGGAGCCCATGTTTGGATACCTTCCATAAGCATCTTTTGTATGTTCTACAAAATACCCTCATGGTTAATACTCTCTCCATTCTTGAATACTTGAAACACTTGTCTCTTTTGTTTGTTTCTGAATACTTACAACACTTCTCTTTTGGTATGGGACAACTAATTCTATATTGCTTCTCTCTCTCCTTATTACCCTACTTGCACCAATTCTTTATTATTTCTCTCAACCAAATAATTAAAATAGCGTTATTAGCCTACTTGCGCATTAATTTGTTCATTTCCACGTACTAATCACAGTTCACAAACATTACTAATATTACGCACGAAGTCAAGTGTTGCGAGTATTCAATAACAAATGCAGTACAAAAGCTACAAAAAAAAAACACCGGATAAAACTCCAATCACCTTAGCTAACCATGTCGTTGACAGGACAACATTCACAAACCCTGGTCCAGCAATAGAACAGCTCTCAATCACTTCCGACTCGGGCAAATTTTTGATGATAGCCTAGATAATTGCGACGAAAAAAATCATTAGTGAAGATTTCTCAAATATATCATATCTCCTCAGTTCTATTTTACATGAAAGTTGGATATTTTTAAAGTATTTATTGAGACGAATCAAACAAGAACTCACTATATATTACTCCGAAAGAATTTACAAGATTCACTTCAATTTTCAATTGTCAAAATTCTGAATAGAAACGATCATTATTAAATGGAGGAAATAGTGTCAAAATTCTGAATAGAAACAATCATTATTAAATGGAGGAAGTAGTTACAAGGACAGGAAATTGAAAAACAAAAACATACCTCACCAACGGATTTGGGGTTCTCAAATTCAGGCATTGTCTTCTTTATCTTGCCGAACAAACCCATAGCATTATTGCTGGAGGAAAACAATTAAAAATTCATCCCTCGTAAAAATAAAAATAAAAATTGCACAAAAAAATAAAATCAGAAACACTAAAGAATCAGCAAAAGGGGTTTACCATTGGTAGTCACCACCAAAGTTTTTGCTAATCGAAATGAGCGGCAGTACATGATGCTCACTGGGGACAGTTGATTCAATAGAGGATTTAAACAGTTTTGATAACAATTGCTTCACATTACCCCCAAATTCTTCTTCCATCATGGAAAAAATTTGAATCTTCGCACCTCAAACAGAAATTCCTTCAAGAATTCCCATTGAAGAATGATAAGTTGTAAGCTAACATAATATATTTAACAATTATTAAGTGGAGATAAACTAATTAGAAATAAAATCAACACCAAAACAGAGCCAGCCAGAAACCAAACAGAATGATAATTAAAATCAACAGACATTTTCAGCAAAAATAAATCGATACCATGGTTAGATTAAGAGGAAAGTGGATACCGAGAATGGAAGCGGCTGAAAAGGAGAGGTGGTTGGCAGTGGCGCCACCGACTAGAGGTGTTTTATTGGTGGTTTAGGGTTGATGAGGAGTAGGGGTAAGTGGATTAAAGTCTAAAAAAACACGATATAATTTTTTTGGAAATTCTCAGTGGTAGCATTATACTTTTGCAAGTTCTCAAGGGTAACCAAATTTTAGCCACTTTTTCTAAAATAGCATTAATAAAATACTCTATGATCTAACATTATTTCAGAAATTTCAACCTAATTAACCAATATAATACTGACTATAATTAAATATTGTTAAAATTACTAAATAACCCTCTTTTTACTATCCTCACATATTCCCAAAAAGTTAGTGGGAAAAATTTACACCAGAAAAATGACACCTAGTGTTAGTTTTAATTAAGCCCATCTTAGCCTCTATTAAATTAATGGCAAAGATTTCACTATTAAGTCAATTAATTAAATAAAATAGAAAAAATAAAATAATACAGATCATTCTCCCCTTCCTACGAGCCTAGAACTGATTCACATAATCATTCTACCCTTCCCCTAACTCCATTACCTCCAAGGCTCCAATATTCTACCTTGTTACTGTATTTCATCCTCACTGCCAATTTCATGTTTTATCCTTGATGCAAGAGGTTTGTGATGCCATTATTGCCATGGTGGTGAAAAAAATTAAGGGTAATTTGAATTTGAAGCTAACACACATACGGAGTAGTTTGTTGTTCTCTGGTATATAAATGTACTACACCACTACTCTGTTGTTTAAATCGCCAGTCAACTAAAATGTCAATGATTTTTGGTAACTTGTAATGATGTGGCATAAAATCTACCCCTTCATTATATTGGATGGTTGAGATTTCACTAAATCTACCATGTAGAGTTATTTAATAACATACTCCAGATGATCAAAACCCGTTTTAATATAATGTAATAGAATAGTACTTGTGAATTAGTACTTGTGAAATATCTTAAATGTATGCAAACGGGCGTACGAGATAAAACCCTTACAATTAGGGGTGTGCATCGATCCAGGACTGGTTAGACCGACAGATCGGAATTGTCAAATTTCATGGACCGAGGATCAGACCGGTGAAATTTCGGTCCGGTCCGGTCCGGTTTTGGACCGAATTGGACCGGATATTAAATATTGCGATTTAAGATGTTAAATTCAACTTTTTCACAATTTCTTTTTATACAAATTATTGATTAACTTATTGTTTATTTACCCAAAGGAGTATTCTTCTCATTGATTCACTTCATATATATATATACTTCCTCGGTTCCTAAATAGTTGCACCATTTTGACTTTTGATACTATTCACTTGTCTTGCTTTGACCTCAATTTTCTACTAATAATTAAAATTAAAAATTATTATACAAAGTATTATTAGGTTTTTCTTAATATATATTTTAAATATATCAACTTTTTATAATTTTTACTAATACATAATTATAAGTATTGATGGTCAAAGTTATGCGTTGGCAAACGTGAAAGTCAAAACGGTGCAACTATTTAGGAACGGAGGAAGTATATAGTACATAGAGTTCTCCTAATTCTAGTCCATCACAAAATCCTAATTTCACATATATCAGGATATTATTATTAGCCGTACAATGTACATAACCTAGGATGCACGGAAACGTGAAACGGAAACGGATACAGGAAACGGACAAACAGCAATTTTCAAAATTGTAACTTATAAGATACGGGGAAAGTGCAATTTAAATACTTCGTAATAAAAATGCATTAATAAATGGAATAAAAGGTCTTGCGCGCACAAGGTGTACAATAAATTTATTGTACACCAAGATAACTTTAACCCATTTTTTGTAACTTTAACCTAGTTTTGATTAACTTTTATATTAGTAAAAAAAGTTGATAGATAAACATTTTAAAAGATTAGATGATTAATTTTATATATTATTATTAGTGATTTTGATAAAATAAGTTTTATTAAAATGAAAAAATTTATCACTAAAAAATAGATAACTTTTACATATATAAGCATAACTTTTAAGCATTTTGAGTTAACTTTTACTCCAGTGTACAATAATTATTGTACAACCCTTGTAAATAAGAATTTGTGTAAATGGAATTTAATTAGAAAAAATGGTCAGCAATAATTAGAGTGTTTCGCTAATGATATTTGCTCCAAACATTGTTGACATCTTTCCAATGTCATTTTTAATGGAACAAGCAGAGGACACGATTTTACCGGCAAAGGACGGGTATCTTATGTTACACAAAGCTATTGTTATTATCCAGTTTCGGTTGGGGATTTTGTCGAACATTTGGGAGTGCAAGCTTATCACGTAGAATTTCAGACACAAAAGCCTTTCATAATTAAAAAAAACCATTGACATAGATCGTATAATTTGAAGTATTGAACACACTTGTGCATCAAATTAACCCATTTTCGTTTAAATTAATCCCAACATTTGTATAAATTGAAATCATTTCGTGTAAATTAAGGGATATTTAAGTGTTACTACTTAATTCACACAAATAATACAGCACCTTACCTTGACGCCGGCGCCGACGAAGAGTGACAATTTGCAGTGAAGGGAAGACCAGAGGAAGAAGGAAAACAGTTGCGAGACGCGTTTCCCGATTTTGAGATGTGGTGGTGGACGAAGAACGACGGCCGATGAGTCCAACTGAGAGATTGACAAATTGGAGAGGAAGAAAGACAGAGAACCACGTGTTTTTTTTTTTTTACCCTAAAAAATAACTGCCGAAAGGAAGGAGCGATTTCCTTCAATATTGTTTAAAGAACGTCAAATTTTCAAAATGCGTCACTTTTTAACTTAATTCCTACCATACCGTCCACATCAGCATTAAAACCGGTCTTTTTTTTAACCGCTACCTGAGATAGCGGTTTATAATCACTATTTATAAATGGTAAAATAAAAAAAAAACCGCGCAAGAAGGGGTCGAACCTAGGACCTTTTGCTTAAGCAATAGACGCTCTATCCATTGAGCTACAGACACTGATGTTGATAAGTTAAATTTGGTAATGTTTATAATTAATATTAAGAAATGGTAAAAGAGAAATAAGCGCCCCAAGTAGGGATCGAACCCACGACCTTTTGCTTAGAAACACACTCTATCCACCATTGAGCTACAGACACAACTGATGTCACAAGAGGTTACTTCTAAGTTATATTTCTATTTAAATTGTAATTCATGTTAAAAATAATTTACAAAACAAACCGCCACCTAAGACAGCGGTTTTGTTTTAAAGCAAACCGCTATCTCATATAGCGGTTTATAACATTGAACCGCCATCTGAGATGGCGGTTTGCTTTAAAACGAAACCGCTATCTCATATGGCGGTTCAATGCTGAACCGGAAAAAAAAAAATTACTTCTCTTTCTCCCTTGCTTACGTGGACGGTATGGTGGGAAATAACTTAGAAAGTAACGTATTTAGGGAATTATTGGATCTTTATGCAATGTTGAAGGAAATCGCTCGAAAGGAAGGCAGTATTTTTTTTTCTTTTTTTTTTTAATAGCTTGTGTGTCAGACCGCCTGATGGCCACACGCCTGTCAGACGACACATTTGCCCACGCGCGCGTAATCTCCTGCGCATAATAAAATCATTCTAAGTTCCCTCTCCTGCTCGTTTCTGCTCTCCCTCCCCTCTCGTCGCTCCTCTCCTCTCTCCTGCTGGTGCGATCCTCGCTCTTCTCTCTCGCCGGAGAATCCCATCCTCATGTCGGAAGTTTCCGAGGAGCTCCACCTCGTTCCTCTGCTAAAATTCTAAAGAAAATAGACGGTGGGGGTGCGAACGGCGGTATGGCTGCTGCATCGATCTCGCCGCCGACCTATCTCCCTCCTCAAACTCGTCGATCAATCTCCCTCCTCAAACTCGTCGATCAATCTCCCTCCTTAAGCTATCCGTTTATTTGGATTTTGATTTTAGATTTTTGATTTTAGATTTTTTATCTAGGTTTTTTATTTTTGATTTTAGATTTTAGATTTTTGAAAAGGCTCGATTTATCACCGAAAAAGTTGATAGCTAGCCGAAGAGCTCTAGCCGACTATGGTAATGCTAGCAGCAACACAATTGTGTATGTGATGGAGTATATGATGGAAGAAATCAAGAAGTTGAACAAGTTAAGAATGGTGAAGAACGGGGCTTGATATTGGCTTTTAGTCCTAGTGTTACATTTGAGGGTATTGTTGCTTTTTTTTTTATTGTAGGGTATTGTTGCTAAGAACCTGATTATGTGAACAAAATTATGTTACATTTAATTAACTTAATAATGTGCATCAGAAGATGGTTTATTACTGCTAGAAATGCTGCATAAAAGTTTGAAACTGTTGAAGTTTCTGTACTGGTTTAATTTAATTCAGTCATTTGCATGACAGTTTGAAGTTGATTCTATTTGTGTCAATAATTGTTTTTAAGTAGTACTTGCATCCAAAAAAAATAAGATTTGCTTAACTAATTGGCCCATTACTTAACTAATTGTATTTCAGGCTTAACTAATTGAAATTTTAAATTAATACTTTCTTTATATTTGTAAACTTATTCGTTCAATTACTTAACTAATTAGTTCCAGTGCTTAACTAATTAGTTTCAGTGTTTAACTAATTGGTTTCATTGCTTAACTAATTGGTTTCATTGTTTAACTAATTAATTTCAGTGCTTAACTAGTTGGTTTTATTGTTTAACTAATTAATTCCATTGCTTAACTAATTGGTTACATTGCTTAACTAATTGGTTCCGGTCTTAACTGAAACTCAAAAATCTTAACTGAAACGCAACAGAACATAACTAAAACAAAATTATTTTAAACTAAAATATAATTATTCTTAACTAAACAAAATTATTCTTAACTAAATATAAAAATATAACAAAACTAAAAATTGACTTAAATGCAAACAAATATAAGTACAACATTTTATTTCTTAACTAAATCAAAGTTATTCATAACTAAAACAAAGTTAACCAAAATTATTACATAGTAATTGTTAAAATATTAATCTAGAAAAATCTAGATAATATGTTTACAAAAATCTAGTAGTAAAGTGTGTAGAAAAATCTAGCTAAAATAATGTCTAGAATTTATTTAAGAAATATCTAGTTAAGAAAATTCTAGATAAATGACAAGTGTGGAAAAATCTAGAAACTAGGTACTACCACTATAAATACGTTATATGTGAATGAGTTGAGAGGTGAGCCAATCAAGAGAGCTCCCACAAAAAAAAAGTGAATGAGAGGTATAAACAAGAGTTATACCAAAGATATAATTGAGAGACATGGGCTCTCGCAATATTGTTGTACATTCTTATTAATGTAATCAATGATAATAATACAATTTTGTTATATAATTGAGGTCCATCAAAACTTCCGCGTGCGTCCTCGAATTTCTATCAGTAATCATTAACTAAATCTTAAAAGTAGTCGGAGATGAACGAAGAGGCAAAGCAACCAGAACAGCTTTGAACTTTACCTCGGTTAAGGCATTGAAATGTCAAAACATCGGTGCATCCAACAACAACAACATAATTTGTAAACGCATAAATTATTTGAAAATTAATTTGAACTAATCGATAGAATTTGATCCAAACTTCCAAGCAGTTTCATTGATTAACTAATTGGTTCCAGCGTTTAACTAATTAGCTCCAGTGCTTAACTAATTGGTTTCATTGCTTAACTATTTGGTTTCATTGCTTAACTAATTAAATGTTATGCCTAAATGATTGGATTTCTATCTGCAAACTTATCAATTTTATTGTTTAACTAGTTGGTCTTAGTGCTTAACTAGTTAGTTCCATTAATTAACTAATTAGTTTCAGCGTTTCATTAGTTGAATCGCATGCTTAACAAATACACTTAGGGGCCGTTTGGTTCACACAGGGTAAAGGGAATGGAATCAAGAAAGGGTTTGGAATGGAATGGAAAGGAAATCCCTAGATTATCACAAGTTGTTTGGTTTACAAAATTCAAAAGGAAACCCATTCTTTCCAGTTCCCACCACCCCTCCCCTAAATCTACAACCACCACTGAACTTCATCCTTCCCCTCCACCGCCACCCCACTCTACCACCTACCCACCCCACTCCACCGTCTACCCACGCACCCGCCGCATCTTCACGAAAACCGCTGCCGCATCTCCACGAAAACCGCCATCGCATCTCCACGAAAACCGCCATCGCATCTCCACGAAAACCGCCATCGCATCTCCACGAAAACCGCCGCATCCACCACCTGCTGCCACCGGTTTCATTGTTTTCGCAGCGTCTCCCCACCAGCGTCGCCTCCCCACTGCAAAGTGCCTCCTCCACCGCGAAGCAACGAGTACCGCCCGTCCCTTCCCCCTCTTTCTCTCTCCTCTATTTTTCATCTCTCTTTTAGATCTAGTTTTCCGGCGAGATTAGGGTTTGTATTGGAAAGTTATGGTCAGTTTCAGTGCCTAACTAATTAGTTTCATTACTTAACTAATTGACTGTTTATCTATTTGGTTGTCGACGCTTAACTAAAACGAAATTATTCTTAACTAATTGACTCCATAGATTAACTAATTGGTTTCGCTGCTTAACTAATTTAATTTCAGGATTAACAAATACATTCTTCATATCTGTAAACTTAATGGTTCAATTGTTTAACTAATTTGTTTCATTGCTCAACTAATTGGTTCAATGCTTAAATAATTAGTTACAGTTATAACTAAACCCTCGGAAAATCTTAACTAAAACTTTCGAAATCATGATTAAACTTCAAAAAACCTTAACTAAAATTTCTAAAATCATAACAAAAAATCAAAAGATCGCAACTAAAATTCATAAAATCGTAACTAAAACTTAGAAACACATAACTAAAACTAAAAAAAATCTTAACTAAATTTTATGAAATCATAACTAAACCACGGAAAATCTTAACTAAAACTCTGAAATCATGACTAGACCTTAAAATTTTAATCTTAACCAAAAGTTTCTAATCTTAACTAAAACTTATGAAACCTTAACTAAAACTCCAAAAAGTTTAACTAAAACACGTAACTAAAACTTCTCAAATCATAACTAATCTTTAAAAATCTCAACTACATCTTAATATTTTAATCTTAACTAAAAGTTTCCAATCATAACTAAAATATAAAAAATCTTATCTAAACCTTTTGAAATAATTAAACTGGAAAATTTTAATTGAAACTAAAAAACACCCAATTAAAAGTGAGAAAGTTTTAACTAAAAACCAAATAATCTTAACTAAAACTCGAAAATTCAAAACTAAGCATAAAAAATGTATTCTAACAAAAACAAAATTATTATTATTAACAAAAAAGTTGACATAACAAAAAAGAAATTAACCATAACTAAAATAAAATTAATTGTAACTAATACGAAATAAATCTTAACTAAAACAAAAATAAACAAAACTTTTACATAGTCATTAACTAAACTTTAAAATCTTGATGTAGCAACCACCCCCAACCACTCCGCTTGGCCTCACGACGGCCGTCAGTGCCGCAAGCCAATGAATATTGTCGGCGAAGTTTTGGTGTTCCTCCGCATCGCAGCCACCAACAGGAATCTTGCTCGCCAATGACTCCTCAGTCTGCATCGCTTCAATCACAACCTCTTGTTAAGAAATCTACATCCCACCACCACCAATGCCTGTCAGATCCACCTTGGACACTGCACACAAGAGGAGGCAAACGAAGAGATCAAAGGAAAATAAAGGGAGGAGAACAAAAAAACGATTCACACGCAAGACCAATTACCCCTGGAAACCTAACCGTCGTTGCTACCACTACCAAGAAGCATCAACTAACACCATCGAAATTACATAACAATCTCAAAACAAAAATTAGTCATTAGAAAAGAAATCAGAACAAATTGAGTGATTGCACAAAAAGAGAGGAGAGAGAAATATTGAAACGCATCTTGTCTCGTTGCTCGTCGGCGGAGACTTCGTTGTCTGCGGTGACAACGCAGTGTTAAGAAAGCGAAGCGCCGGTGTTCGGCGGCCGAAGACGTCGAGCACCAGAACACGACGGATCAACGCGGCGACGTCGATATCTTGGTTCGATCTCTCAACAGGCGGACCTACGTAGCCACCAGCCTCAATGTCGGCGAAGATGGAGACGGCGGCGCGGCGAGGAGGTGCCCAATTTTGAAGGAGAGAGACAGAGATCTTGAGGGAGAGAGGGGCGGAGATCTTGAAGAGAGAGAAAAATGAATTAAGGAGTATAGGCTTGGAAATGAGGGCAAAAAATAGGTTTTTATAGGACCCAACTAAAAAAACCGAGACCTAATTGCGCCTGACTTGACCCGCGACCTTCATGCGGTTATAAAGTGGACTGACACGTCAGGTAGTTGTTTTTAAATGTTTTTTTTTATGATATTAGTGTAGGATATAATTTTATCACGTTGGCTGTAGTTTTTTTAAGATTTTTTTTAAACATAATTTGGGTCTCCTGTCCGGACCAGAATTTTCCGGGTTTTACCCAGGCCGGAAACCCGGAATAGAGTATTTTTTTAGGACCGTGAACCGGATCGGAATTTTTAGGTCCGGTCCCCGGTCCAATTCCGGTCTGGACCGGACTTGTGCACACCCCTATTTACGATACCATTATTGTGGATAGTCAAAGGATTTAGGTAGATCTTGTTTGGCTCATTTCTATGGTGTGCATTCATCATCTTTCATCAACCATGCGGTCCATGCATGATATAACAAAAACAAAAAGAAGGAAAAAGGGGTATAGGGAATTTCCATTATCCTAATTATATGAAGTTGATCGAATTGAAATAGTAAAATATTCAATAAAATCGGAGTATAGATATTGCTTGAGAGTTGAGACAAAACAGCTTGATTTAATTGCAAACTTCTCAAGATTTATGTGCTATAGCTTTCTATCTTAGATAAGTGTGTTGTAACACCACTACTCAAGATTTGTGTACTAGCTTTCTATCCAGGGTCGGTCCTGACTTTTTTGTGGCCTATGGGCGAAAAAAAAAAATTGAGGCCCTTTTAATGATACGTGAAAAAAAAAAATCTCATAAACGTGTTGTACTTTATGATTGAAAAAATGTATGTAAATAATTGACATTTCAATTTTTAAGACTTAATACTACTCTATTCTAATTAAACTCGCCAAGAAAAATTTACTCTAATTACGAAATATAAAGGCTTGAATATTTTCGAACTTGTGCCATTAAACATGAATTATATTCTAATATTTCAAACATTTAAGGTAACATAAGACAAAGTCTACAACAACTTGACCTCTTCAAATTTTAAAATTGGATGAAATAAATGTTTTGAATAACTAAAGGATAATGAAACTTAAAATTGAAAACTACAATGATTTAGTAACAGACCATTCAGCAAGTCGGTAATAATTTTTGAAGTACAATAAACTAAAAATCAATTATTTTTTTCTAAACTCCAAAGTAAAACAAAGAGTGTGATTAGATTAACAAAAGAAGAAGAAGAAAATATTATGATTATAAGGATTGTATATGGCTCTACTTTGTGGTGTTAGCAAATGAGAAATAACAAAAAATGGGGAAAAAAAATAAAGCCTAGTAGGGATCGAACTTGGGTGGGCATACCGAAATTATTTGCACACATACAACTGGGCTGCGTCTCCTAATGTAAACAAATGGGCATGAAATATTATACATACACACTTAGATTAGATTAACTGATATTGGGCTTTTTCCCTGGGGCCCAGGGCGACGGCCCCTTATGCCCTGCCCCAGGGCCGGCCCTGTTTCTATCCTAGATTAGTGTTTTAACACTTTTTATGTGTTTTACTAGTTTGAGGCCTGATGCCCTGATTTTTACCTTTGAATATTTTTTTCTTATTTACCTATTATTTGAATTTCAAAATTTATACTACATGATAAAAATTAGCAAATAAAAAGAAATCATGTGAAAGGAATGGTAATGGTGATCTTACTCCGATACATCTCCTCTATGATGATATTAGGAATGATAGTTTATCTTTCGATTCTTTCAATATCTCTCATGTGAAACGGGCATGTAATATTATAGCTCATCTCTAGTTGCAAGGTGGGACATTAGTGTTAATTCTGAATACTTCTGTATTGGTACGTTTCCACAAAGTATTTCTACTTTGGCGGAAATTGATTTAACTTAGTAAAATGTTCGTGCTATCTTCCCCTTCAAAAAAAAGCATGAAAAAAATATATTCCCAACCAAGTTAAATGTATTTAAGTTGAGTATAGTTGAAGCTAGTGGTAAGACTTTTACCTCATTTCTTGGTGGTCTCGAATTCAAACTCTAAATAAACATTTTTACGTGCTACGTGACATATATACTTTCGTAACAACGATTTTGGAGTACATCGAAAATAGATGAAAAAAGAGTCCTAGTATCTTCTATGCGTCATCAGAATATTTTTACTATCATTATTTTTACTATGGAAATATGTAAATAAGGTAGTCGATATGAAGAAGCCAAGAAGGAAACATATTAGAATATTAAGATTTTCCTACCTTTTTGTAACATGTATAATAGGTTATATAAGTTAAATATTTTAGCTTCCAATTTAAATCATGACACATAAGCATGTCATGTCATCATTGTGACACGGCTTAAAGGTCGCATGTTAATTGCGACCTTTATTATTTTCGCTTTTTTTATTTAAACAATGGAAATAATTAACAATGTTTTCACTTTTATCCAAATTCTAACAATGAAAAAGCGTAAGAGATTTAATATCCTAGTGAAAAAGTGTGAGAGGTCTAATATCCCAATAAATTCGATTCATTTAAAAAATTGCTTTGCACAATTTTGATAGAATATTATGACATTTATGTTACAATATGAAAAAAAAAAAAAAAAAAAGCATTTCAAATATGAAGATTTAAAAGGGACGCCCAAACAAAATACGTAAATAAAAAAATTAAAATAAAAAAAAGGAGGAAAGATGAAGTAGATAGACGAAAAGCACGTACATTAAATAATGTGGAGGGTGGATACAGCATTAGCGTAAAAAATAAATCAAAACTTTAAGCCACTTTCCAAATACCAAAGATGATTTTGTATTATAAATGTGATCAACAACTTTTAGGTAGTAATAATTGCACAATTATTGAGAAATCTAATGTTTGTGCATGCCAAATGTATTCCCAACTTCCATTCAAGTTGGGATTGGAGTATATTTGTGTCCTTTTCTAAACTATCCTTACTCTTCGTCTCGTGATTATTCTTCATTATATGAGCATTCCACATTGATAAAAGGGGAGAAATATGATCAATTTATATCGATGTTACTTTGTAACGGAGCTTCTTTAGTTTTATAAGGAGAGAATTCTTTCTCATTCTAATTATGTGTACGAATTAGATTCATACTTAAAATTAGGCTCTTTGTTTAAATAGAAAAGACTATAAAGGAAAACAATTTTACAATTCATTAGAGTTAGATCCCCACTTGTCCGACTGTTGCTGAGCATTTTTTGGATATCAAACGGACCTCCCCAGAAGGTAATTTTAATGTGGCTGATTTCCCCTCTTTTGCAATCAGTTTCGCTACAGCACCCGCTGCTCTAGCTAATTGTCCACCCCTTCCAAGTGTGATTTCTATGTTATGTAACTTCAGGGGAAAATATCATGAGAAATAGTTCCCTTTATTTGTTTCCTTACTAGAAAAGTTATAGATAAAAAGAAAATAGAAGGGGAAATGCGAGATGGATATGTATAAGGAGAGAAAAATGTTGCATTACTAGCTTCTTTTTAAAAGTAAGATTGTTTTCCATCTTGAAAAAGTTGTTTCACCCTGGACAAAACCAGAAAATATATATGGAAAAATTGTTTTACGGATCGAAAAGTATTTTCTATCGAAACAAACGGGATATCCGTCTTATAATTTAATTATCTTCGACAATAAAGTATATAAGTTTGGTACGTTCTTGTCGTGTCTTCATGCAGATTAGCTTGATATTGCTTCCTATCTTAATCCATGGACCCTCCTAGGCTCCTAATATATGCTCACGGATATTAATTGGGTTTTTTTTTTTTTTTGAGAAGATATTAATTGGGTTTTTTGAGATTATAATAATATTATTAATAATATATACTTGTACGTACGTGATATGTGACAATAGGAAGTGGGATTTTATGTTAATGGGGGCATACGTACGCAAGCTGCATTATCAAATAATTAGTAGCTTTAATTGCGAGCTCAATTCTTCCATTTAACCAACTAATTGCGCTGGAAAACACTCATTTAGTACACTTTTGATTTTGTCATTTCGTCGCCTTAGAGCAACTCCAATGGTTACAAAATGGACTTACTCACAAAAAAAATAAACATGTGAGCAGGTAGCCCACCATTGGTACAACAATGACACAAGCAGCTGTTAAAACCTTGTAGCTATTTTGGGCTACGTAGCTCAAAAAAAATATAGCTCAAATAAATAAATTATTTAAATTAAATGTTATAGAGAGCTACAAAGTATTGTTGCCACCAATGTGATAACTTGTAGTTTTAATTAATTGTAGCTAGAAATTTGACGTGGCAAACTTAGCCACAATATCTTGTAGCTCACCATTACAGTTGCTCTTATACATGCATGAACACGACGACAAGGAATTTACGTATCATGAAATAAATGTAAACAGTTACTTCTTATATACTATTGTGTACGTGAAGTACGTACGATGGGCACATACAAGCTAGAATTACTAACTTTAACGGTGGATCCATGAATGACAGGGTGGGCCGAAATTTATTGCTTGTATCAGTTTTTACTACTAGTAAAATAATACGGAGTGTTTGGGCTTTCAATTGGATACCGATTGGGCCACTAAGTCCAAAGCCCAATGGGCTCTATGCAACGACATCAAACCCACTACAAATGCAACATGGCTGGTCAGCCATCAATCAAGGCCCAATAGCAATAAATGATTTATGGGCATTTATTACACAAACACTATAAATAGGCCGCCAAGGCTCACACCTCAAGGTACGTCCAATTTATCGTCTTAAGACTACTCTCTAGAATCCGAGCATCGTTCTTACTTAGGCATCGGAGGGGATTTCATCGGAAACACCCCCGAGGCTAGTGGCTTTGCTATTGTGCAGGTGAATTCGGACACAATCAATTCAACCTAACAAGATCTTCAACACACTCGAAAGGGCCTTCAAACGAAGCCCATTATTTCTACCTTTTCAACACCGGAACACGGAGTAGTTGTTTTTTAGATGAAAACGAAAAGAATATAAACCATGTAGTTCTAAATAAAAGTTAAAGTCCTACAGAAATATAGGAAAATTAAGTAATTTACTTAAGTATGCTTCATTGAAGTACATAGTCTTAAAAAAAAAACCATGTACGGACTAGGGAGTATAATAAAAAGTTTATTATAATTAAATAGAAAAGTAAAAAAATCTTACTCTATACGAGAACTTCAAATTAAAAAAATTAAAGAGGAATGAGTTGATGAACTTGGTTAGGTAGAGGAGTCAAAACCTCAAACCAACTGCACTTTGACTACCAACTTGGTTTTGGAAAACAAGGCCAACTCCTCTACACTATGGTATGGATTTTATTTATAGCCTATTCTATTGATGGGCAGGCCATTGCTCGGGTAATATACTCTCTCCGTCCCTTAAAAATTGTAACAAACTACATTTTCATTTTATTAAGAAAGAAAGCAAAAGAAAAACAAGTGGTTGGAATTGATGGTCCTGTCTTTCTGATAATATAAATAATATAATGTGAGATGAGATGCATGTGCGGAACACATATTATAAATGGCATGAGGTAAACTCAAAGGGACAGACCGAAAAATTAGAGCAATGTTTTAGGGACAGAAAGAGTAGCTAGCTAGGCATGTATATTGTATGCATTCGAAACTACTACTCCGTACTAGGAAATACTTCCTCCGTTTCAAAAAGATCTTTACAGTTACTATTTGCACGAACTCCAATGCAATATCTAACTACTAATATATCCAATTTCGTGTGTGAAAAAATTATAAAAATTTGATATTCTGGAAATACATACCGAAACCAATCTAACAAAATCTTACATGTAACGTTTTGATGTATATAACGGTGAGAATTTACGGTCAAAATTTTTATACTTTGGACACATTTTTCAAAGCGTAAAGAACTTCAGAAACGGAGCTAGTAATTCACAATGGTACGCGTTCTTATAAGAAAATAAAATTGCTCAATTTTTTAACATACATATTTACCTGCACAAATGCTGAAACTTGAAAATCGAAATGCCTATAATCTTTTTTATACACCCAAAATTATAATTATCTATTTAAAATATCACGCATACATCTCATACCTAAATTAATACGTACTAGTCTTTTAATCACGCCCATTTATTTATTAGAACTTGGGAGCCATTTTTGTCAACAAAAGAATGCCAACTTTTCATTAGTAGATAACCCATTATTATTAACTAGAAATCAAATTTATTTAGAACATTATTTGTTATGTTGCTAAGTGTCTTTATCAATTTTGCCAATTGTTTTGCACGTAAAGAGTTAATTAAAAGATCATGCAACTACTAAAGCATTTGTAAATCTTAGCTTATATATTTATTAATTTAATATTTCAATAATCATCGTCTCGCCTCTTTGACTGAACAATGGGTCATCTTGATTAGTTATATCATTAACGGATTAACTATCCAAAGAACTGAATTACATGTAAATTTCGTTTCTTGTCCTTTTGTTGTCTTTTTGTATCTTGTTCCAAATAATTGACTTGACTTGACACCTCGTTCAGTAATTGATAATAAAATTACGGTATTAGGAATTGAGTGCTCTTAAGTGTAATCTGAGAACAAAAGTAACATCATAATCTCTATAGAGTAGGTTTTCGATGAGACTGTCGTATGCACTAGACTAGCGATTGCACTATTTGATTTACTATAATTTAAACACAATTATTTGATTATAACGTGTAACTATTTGATTGGAAAATATAATTGTTTGGTAAGACGTTGACCTTATAAATAAGATCGTCATACATAAAGTTTCTGTAATTTCCATGATAATGCAATTCATCTCCAAACTTAAATCTTCTTTTTTTGAAAAACAACCCACCTTTAGTAAGTGGGTTCCAAACTTAAGTTTTTTTCGATGAACATTGAATCTCACCCAATATCACTCCTCAAATACAGATAGGTGATAACTTGGTAGTGAAAATTTATGAAGAAAATGAGTCTCGTTAACAAAATTAGCATTCTCGTGAACATAGTCACATAGATGTATGTATTTTCTTCCATTCCACTAGAAATTCATTTTTCATTTATCCCCATTTATTTACCGCTTACCAAATTAGCTGGTTCTCGAGCACGGGTTGTTAATGTGGTAGAACTTTGTAATCCACTCCAAGTTAAAGGGACCACATATTAATTGTATATTGCAATTTTATTTTTATGTTTCAAAGGTAGAAAATAACTAAGGAAGCATTGTGTATTGCACATCATCTAATGCGTTGTGTACTTGTGTGTGAGTATGTCGTTTTGTACGTACAACAACAAGAAGTCAACAACAACAACAAACCCACCTCCATCCTTACCTAAATAATACCTACTCCGTCTTTTAATACTCGCAACGTTTGTTAATTTCACGCATGTCAATGCACAACTTTGATCATTTATATCTTAAATTCTCTTTATGCAAAAATTATAAAAAGTTGATATTTTGAAAATACACATTGAGACGAATCTAACAAGATCTCACATGACTATGTTTTATCTTATATAAAAAACACTATGAATAGTCAAAGTAGATTATATGAATAGTGGCAAAAGTCCAAACGTTGCGAGTATTAAAAGACGGAGGAAGTAATAAATAAAAAAACTACCTCTCACCCATGACAAATTAATTTTCAATTTTAAGTGTCACAATAGTAATTCAATCTAGCAAGAATAATGACGTCTTAATCTAGTGGCTACCTACATACGATACAGGTTAGAGGTTCGAATTCCCCATAGTACTTTGTAATTTGAATAGCTCTTGTGAACTTTGTGGCTGATTCGCAATCAAAACCCAATAGGAGAAACCATTGATTAATACCAATATGGCCTCCACAAACAATCCCCCGAGGCCCATAGGTTGCATACTTGCATCTCCACAACCCATCGAATCTAGAAAAGCTTTGGAATCAAAATTGCAGGAAGTAAAAATCAGATGTTGTGATGGACGTGTAAAAACATAACATAGTAAAAAGATAAAATAGAAAAAGGACAAAAATTGTTTGTTGTCAACTTTAATGGTATTTTTTTAAAAGAAATTGTTTTTTTTTTTTGTTAAAGAAGTGGTTCTATAAAAAAGAACAATAGTTCATAAAAAAAGAACAAATAGTATATACAAAAGAAAAATCGTACAGAAATAAGAAAAATGGTACATAAAAAAAATGGTATACACATAACTCTGTTATTTGTGACACACATACCTCTGTGATATATTTGAAATACATCGTACCATGCCGCTGCACCAACCTCTCAAAATCGGGGGCTATAATTTACGATTTTGGAGTGTTTTCTCCAATCTCCACGGTAAAGGATGCATCACAAGGTCGTAAAGTTACTAACTTAAACCCTTCTCCCCCTACTAGTAATTCCCAATGAGAATTTCCAACAATGTTATATTACACTCGTGATTCATTCGCATAAAGTCAAAAACACACGAGATTTGTTTGTGTGCAATAGTATGGCATAACCTTATGGCTGAATTAACAAATCGATCATCAAGCACAAAGGAGGCTGCGGAAGTGTAAATACAATATTAGCACGCATACGAATAGTGATAGAAGCCTAGATATTCACTTATACTTCTAGTTAATTATAATTAATTAAAAGTTGTGTGGGTTAGTTTAAGTTAAACAAGTTTAAAGGTGAGACTAACAACTAATGTGAACTTATGTAGTGGAATAAGGTTTGTCTACCTACGTCTTTAAAGTATTATGTACACGATGTAGTATTCTATTCTCTAACTTTTCATCTTCCATTACACTCTAAACATTTACTTAAATCCTAATCTAATGCTAATGCTTAACCCTTTTTTGTATAGGAGAAGCATGACCTAGCTAGCTAGGGAGATCCTACTTATATATATCCTTCTTAAACTACAAAAAGTCTACATATAACTGAAAGTAAGAACTGTATTTGTAAGTTTGAACTCCACTCGTTTAATTTTAACATGTGTCGGATTAGCAGGTCAGACACTTTGAAAGTAGGAAAGAAGATGTATGAGACTATGAGAGGATCCTGCCTTTAAAGTGTCACCGGTGGGATTGAACCTCGGTCAGGCGACCATAAAATTAGAAGGTGTTGTATTTTCCAGATCAACCTACGTACATATATATATAGTGAGGAAAGCGTAGCTCGTTAGAACTTTCTTTCTCATACATCAATATATGAAGTATCGAGCACAAGATTTACCAAATGTAATTAATAGAACGAAAGTAGACAGGTCGATTGAGGTACCATCCCTAGTTCCATTCCGTTGATATCAACATTAAAAATATATAACTAGATGATGATGAGAGCAACTATTTAATTAGAAAGTATAACTAGTTATTTAGAAAGTATAACTATTTATGTGATTAGAAAAAGTAATTACTCCGTATTCGGTAAAAACGTAGTCTTATAGTGTTATACTCCCTCCGTCTCGGAATACTCGACCCGGTTTGACCGGCACAGAGTTTAAGGGACTTGAATTGACTTTGGTAGTAGTTGATAGTGGGGTATTATTTTAATGTAGTTAGTGGGAAATGTGTAAAGAGGTGGGGTTGGGGAGAGTAGGGGTTGAATTTTTAATTATTTTTTGTATGGAGTAGGGGGTAGGTGGGTTAATAGGGGTGGAGTGAGAAATAATATAATATTGTTAGAATATTTCCATTTTTAGAAACATGTCAAGTATTAAGGAACGGCCCGATAAGGAAAACAAGTCAAGTATTCCGGGACGGAGGGAGTACATAACAATATAACATCTTCATACGGAGTACATAAACTTATCTCGTACAATTATACTCCGTAACTAATAGTACTCCTTTACAATTTCCTATAAATCATTAAAAACCAACCACACCTCTCTCCCCTCCTAAAAAGGACAAAAGATGATTTCACTACTCACTAAAAATTTCCCATGTCCTCACTACTTACCTCATGACAAAAGTAATGGGAAGAAAAAATAATAATAAACTATAACAATAAGTACAAATTCTTAATTAAAAAAAAAGTACAAATTCTTAATTAAACTGGTGTACAATAAATATTGTACAATAGAATTAAAATAAACTCAAAGTATTTAAATATCCGGTATAATGTAAAAGTTACTACGGAGTAGTATTTATTTTTTAGTGATAAATTTTTTCTCTTTATAAAAAGTATCCCTTCAAAAATCAATAATAATGTATAAAGGTAACTATATAATCATTTTACCCTTTAAAATGTTTATAGATAATTTTTTTTTTCATAACATAAAAGTGATAAAATTAATCAAAATATATCCAAAGTTACCAAATATTGTGTAAAAGTCATCCCGATGTATAATAAATTTAATATGCATAGGATTTGTGCAAGACTTTTTGAATACTAAATCCTTGTCAAAATACAAGTGGATCAAATTAAATTATGACATATGAAAAAGAAAAAGGACACTCTAAACTGAAACGGAAAGAGTAAATAAAAGTAAAAAAAATTACATATGGTGTACAACTTTGTCCTAATAAGACATCGTCACATAACAAAATTAACCCAATATTAAAGTACTAATGAGCATAAATTCTTATTTAAATCTGGTGTACAATAAACATTGTACAACAGAGTAAAAATTAATTTAAAATGCTTAAAAATTATCTCGTTATAATGTAAATATTTTTTTTTCGTGATAAATTTTACATATGGAGTACAACTTTGTCCTAATAAGACCCCATCACATAACAAAATTAACAGAACAAAGAAAGGGTCCATCAAAGTCAATAATGATTTCCTTCCTGGTTTGCTTTTCACTATTCCAATATCTCAAAACCCAATACCAATAAATCCTCCCTCCCTTCACACCCAAATTCCTCATAATTTTTTCACTTTGCTAATAATACTCCCCCCACTTTTTAAACCCCCCATAAAAAAACACACCCTTTTGAAAGCAAATGACACTCCATAAAAGGACACTCCCATTTCTCAACTCTTTTTATCTCCAACAACTAGTGGCCACTGCCACACTAGTGGTGGTGGTGGTGGTGTTACTCCACCTTTCACCGCCTATCGCCGCCACCCACACCACCACCAATCACGTAACATCCTACCCGAATTTCCAACACTTAAACGTCCACAAAGAAATTACATCCCTTAAACTCACCCACACTCCACATTCTCATCCCCATCATCCTACCAATTTAGACCCTGATCATGATTATCATCATAATCATCATGATAATCATCCTATTCCCAAATTTAATGAACAAAAGACAATTACATTATCCAATAACAACAACAACAATAAAAAGGCACTAAACTCTTCCTCAAGTACACCAACTTTAAACCTTAAGTTCAATCTTATCCACAGAGACAAGCTTACCAATAAACTACCACAACCAGGCAGACGGCGGCGCAACCATGATCACCGCCACCGTTTCACGCTCCGAATACAACGCGACATAAAGCGAGTTTCCGGCCTCTTTCACCGCCTCTCAAACGCTAGTAGTGGTGGTGGTGTGGATGATTTCAAGGTGGTGGAGTCATTCGGGTCGGAAGTGGTATCGGGTATGGATCAAGGAAGTGGAGAGTACTTCATTACATTAGGAGTAGGGAGCCCCCCAAGGAAGCAATATGTGGTAATTGACTCAGGAAGTGATATTGTTTGGGTCCAATGCCAGCCTTGCAAACAATGTTACAAACAAACCGACCCTGTTTTCAACCCGGCCCAATCCGCTTCCTATTCGGGTGTCTCATGCTCGTCCTCGGTATGCGACCGTCTACAAAACTCCGGGTGCAGCCACGCGGGTCGGTGCCGGTATGAGGTCATGTACAGTGATGGGTCCTACACAAAGGGTAACCTAGCATTTGAGACTCTAACCATTGGTGGGACGGTTGTACGGAACGTTGCAATGGGGTGTGGTCATAGTAATCAAGGCATGTTTGTGGGTGCGGCGGGTTTGTTGGGGTTAGGTAGTGGGTCCATGTCATTTGTGGGCCAGCTTGGGGGTCAAACGGGTGGGGCTTTTAGTTACTGTTTAGTGAGCCGGGGGTCCGGATCCACCGGGTCACTAGTGTTCGGACGGGAAGCTATGCCGGTTGGGGCTGCTTGGATCAACTTGGTCCGCAGCCCCCGGGCCCCAAGCTTCTACTATATAGGGCTCGCGGGACTCGGTGTAGGCGGGGTACGAGTCCCGCTCCCTAATAACATCTTCGGGCTCACCGGGTCAGGAGACGGGGGAGTGGTTATGGACACGGGCACAGCCGTGACCCGACTCCCGACCTCCGCCTACCAAGCATTCCGGGACTCGTTCCTGACCCAAACCGCCAACTTACCCCGAGCCCCGGGGGTGTCTATATTCGACACGTGTTATAACCTGGCCGGGTTTGGGTCAGTTCGAGTCCCGACCGTATCATTCTATTTTACGGACGGGCCAATACTGACCCTCCCGGCCCGAAACTTCTTAATCCCGATAGACGAGGTGGGTACGTTCTGCTTCGCTTTCGCCCCTTCGCCGTCGGGACTGTCCATCATAGGAAACATTCAACAAGAAGGGATTCAGATATCAATTGATGGTGCCAACGGTTTTGTAGGATTTGGCCCCAATATTTGCTGAATGTTTATGACATTATGAACAACCAGCAGACAGGCAGCAGCTGATTAAACTACCAAATTTTATACTGTCATTATATTACTGTAGTAATAATAGTAGTAGTAATACTCGATCCCCATTTGTAAAGTGGCTTTTTTTTACCCTTTTTGAATTTTGGCCTACATATTTCTCCTTTTTCTAGTCAAAATTATGATTGTTTTCATAAATGTAATTGATAAATTAAAAGCATATGTCGTGTAATTTTATGATCATCTGTATACACGTGAGCTAGCAATTTTTTTTCTTATCTCGAAGGAGCCACAACTCTCAGTTTTAACCACTTGATCATGAATTCGTTGGCATTGTTCTCTTCACCTGGTTTACTCTTATTTTTTCTAGTTTCTGGTCTGAATGTTTCTGTGAGTGTTTTTGATTTTTCTTAATTGGACTATAAAAATAAGGGTAAAAGAACAAACTATAGTAATATATGCTTAAACTTTGTTAAATAGGTTTAAGAAGGGATGATAATTTAACATTTTTGGTTTAGTTTTTGGTAACTAAAAGTAGGGACAGAAAACTAGCTAGTAGTTGAGTTGAGAATAGAGAGAACATAAAAGTATAAATTGTGGGGTCTTCAATAATTCTTGATGTTTTATAGAGAGGGGAAGATAAAAGATTTAAATGGGGAAAGCTAATGATAGTCAAAGCAAAACAAGATGCAAGCTTTGCAATTATTACCATTTTCCAGGATGCAAGGGCAGAGGCCACTAAGGGGAGGGAGACCCTTTTAGACAACTGTAAGAATCCCAAGGTGTTTTTTCGAAAGAAAAAAAGTTGTGCCATGCACGGTGCACCTAAAGAATACGGTCTTATGCACTGGTCCATGTCAGTTATGACCCGGGATCTATCTAAAGATGACCATATCGGGCCGAGCTCACAAGCCATGGGCTTAACTAGGCCGGGTCCATATTACGCCGGGTAGGGTCGGGCCAAAAAGTTTAAAATTGGCTCATGTCCGGTCCAAGTCCACTAACTTTCGTGTCAGACCGGGCCCGGCACGCCTAAGGCTAATTTTACTAAATTTAGTGTGCTTTGTCGTGTTGTGCCTTGTCGTGCTTTTTCCAAAAAAAATAAGGCCCGGGCCCGGCCCATGACTTCGTGCCCATGTCGGGCCGTGCTTTTTCGTGCTCGGGTCGGGCTTTGGGTCATCCCGGCCACATCCATCTTTAATCACTCCTCACACTACTGTGGTGGCGGTGGCGGTGAGCACAGTCTACTGCGGTTGCGGTGGCGGTGGCGGTGAGCACAGTCTACCGCGGTGGCGGTGGAGGTGACAATGAGCCACAATGTGGTGTGACCGTGTGTGAACAAATGGGAAAGCATGACTTTGCAAGAGTGATTGTATTTTGAGGGTCACGACAGTCTTTTACTGCAGTTGTATACTTGGATTAGAGTCCCTTCAACCAAAGACTTTTTATTATCTGTGCACAAAGGTACAACTCAGTGACTTTTCCAATGATTTTTACACAAAAGACGACCCAACCTCAACTCCAATTCCCTTTTCTGTTTTTCATGTTACTTGCTTCTACACTATTAGCCGTTCGTTTTTATGTATGCTCCACCAACATATAACCATTACTTCTATCTTGTCCTCTTCTTTTTACGCAGTAAATAGTTCTTTTCACCGGATGGTACTTGAATTTATGTGAATTAAACTTATCTAAATTTATATGAATTTATTGAAACTGGTTAAGTGGATATCCGGATAGGACCGAATCGGATTAAAATTTATTGGACCTAGTCATAGTTGAATTTATTAGTCCTGGCCAGTTTTTTTTTGTTCTGGTGTAAATGAGCCATAATGGCGGAATGAAAATCAATTCTAGGATCATCTAGAACCGGGAGAAAAGCTCTAAACAACTGAGCTATCCCCCACACTCAATCCTGGCCAGATCTGATTTCAAGAGAGTAAACTTATCGACCTAATAAGACCAAATTGCAACTTAATTTGTTATCTTCTCTATACGGAGTATGTAAGAAGGTTTTGTTTTCTTCTTCGTACGATGGCTAAACTACGATTTTAAAGAGCAAAACAATAACACAAAAAGGGAATAAATAACTAACACAAAGTTGGCTATCCACTAATTAGATCTGATATAAAGATAGTAAACATGAGAGAGTCGATTTACATGACATGACTGAAACTTATTGACCTGATAGGACTTAATTACAACTTATCTAAACTTACATAAACTTATTGGACCTAAAACCACGTGAACCCTATAAACTTACCATAAACTTACATCCCTATAGGATCGCAGACTCGGAAGTATGTTCATTATGGACGAAATCCATAAACAATATCAGAAACAAGAATGATTGCTTACAACAAGGCAATGAAAACTTCCTAGTATAGAGGATTTTATTTGTAGACGAAGGAAATATGTTCTACTTTAAAATCGATGATACAGAAAATTGGAAGTAAAAGGAGTGAGTCATACTTTTTACATAGGATGTTAAGGACTTCTTGGCATTTTGGATACATGAAAAGGGGTTATTAATAAATTAGTCAAGGGCTTACAATGATACCCTATAAATGGCAATATCTGAGCATAGAATTTCCTCCATGAAAACCCTGCATTCTCCAACTTAACCTGCTCATCCATTTACTTGGTAGATATTTGACTAGAACTAACACTATATAGAACTAAATTCAAATATTTACATAAAAGTATGCTAGCCATCAAAAAATTATGTTCCAAAGATGAAAGAAACTAACCTAAAGTTGCTAGTGAAACGCCTAGACATTGACCGCCGTGCAAGGCTCATAAGACCGCCGCCCCCAAAAGGGCCAACTATTCACACATGCAACCAACAAAACATGGAGGGGTTGAATTATGTTAAATGGGTTGACTGCCAAGAAATATGTATTTGAGATCATCAATGGTGAGACGAGCTCCAGAACCAGCCACATGGTCTTCACCAAATGCAGAAGCCACGATCTTCCTCTTCTCTTCCTGCACCACAGCATTTCATCAGACATGGAAGCTTGTGTTTAAGGGAGGTTAATAAGCGTGGAACAATCCACATACTGGCTCAAGAGTACTCAAAACAAATATTAAGTTCTTACTAAACAGATTATATCTTAATTAACCCAATTCAACAATTGTTTCATACTCCCTTTGTTTCAAAATAGTTGCACCATTTTGATATTTAACACATTTCTAGTTTTATTGCCATCTATAATTGCAAGATCCAATGCATTCCAAGAGCACAATAAAAAAATGTCAAGTCCAACTACAGAATGTATTACTACAAGTTATTCCATAATCCCCCGAAATGCAGTTCAAGACTTGTAACATTTCGGGGGGAAAAAAAAGACTTTCACAAGACATTCAATTGACAACAAGAAACTTACATACTATCCTAAGAGGAAAAACCAGGCATTAACCAATGAAAAACAAGTTCTCTTCATTTTCCCTTCCAACAAGTTTCTCTTCATGAAACATATTTACGAAATTTCATTGGAGCATGAAAAAAATTATATATACTTCCTATGTTTATACTTGCAATTTTGCAATACACCTCTTTGGAACGCCCTTTAAGGAAGTGATTGTAGAATGTAAATGGCCAAATTAATTACTCCGTAAAATAAGTTAAATTGTAATAACCTAACCTTTTATATAAACTATTACAGAGTGAAATGCAGTATTGCGGATTACAGAACCACCTTGAGGGAATAACCTGTCGTTTATAATCCCCGTCTTAAAGTCACATTCTGAAACTCACTCCCTTCCACATTCTGAATCATATGTATTACCCATCTAAAATGGCATGGATATTAATCTCTGAAGTTCTGTTAAAAGCAACAACCTCAAAGAATCTATTCCTTCAATGACCAAATAAACACCAAAGTATGGACTTCCCCTCCTCTACAAGAAAATGAACCACAGAAACTCCCAAGGGGATAGAGGTTCGTCATATCAAGAACGTTTCCGGCAGGATGTATACCACAAGTACAAAAAGGAAACAAACCGATTATGCTGTTCCGGCCAATTAAGAAAGGCTTCAAGATATGGCTAATAAACGTTGCAGACCCCAAAAACAATAAAAAAGAAAAACCAACAAAACAATTCTGAGCACTTTCATGCTTAGCTGTGCAACTTTTCATGCGGTAAACCTATCTCTCCATCTTTCATGCGTTCAGTTCAGATCTGAAGTGTCTCCATGAAAACACCCTAGGTTTACAAAATGGGGCACCCCGAGGAGAAACAGCCATGAATATAAGCTTTTGATCTCTTTGGAGATTAGACTAAAGGTGTTTTTAGAACTGAAAGCAAGAAGCTTATTTTCTTATAATATAAATTCGCAAAATAATTACTCCCTCCGTACTTTAGCTCACTTCTTTACTCCCAAGTATACCTTTATCCCCAATAAGCCCCTTAATTATTTCTCTCTCCTACCCACATGGGTTAGATTCATGTGACAAATGTACTTATATTGGATTGTCTTAGATTCCAAAAGGATCTAATATTAAAGAACGGAAGGAGTAAAATTTTTCGAAAACCATGTAAAAGTATTAAAATAAAAATAGTTAATAATTTTATTAGCTTTTCCATAAATCCAACATTTTCTTAAAATTACAAATTTCCATGATTATTTCCGTTTCCATTTTCATGCTAAAAGAAAAGTCAGTGAGCACAATTCATTATAGCCACTAAAGCGGCAGTAAACACCTAAAAATGCAAAAGGTGAAACATGGAATAGAGAACTGAATGCGGATGCGATACCTGGAGAGCCAAGATACGATCTTCAACAGTGTCTTTGATTGTAATCCTTGACACTGTAACAGGCCGAGTTTGGCCAATACGATGTGCTCGATCAATTGCTTGGTCTTCTGTACTTGGGTTCCACCAAAGATCCAAAAGGATAACATGGCAAGCTGCAACCATGTTCAACCCAAGGTTTCCGGCTTTTAGAGACATCAGCATGACAGTGACCTGCAAGGAAGACCATGAAATCAGATTTACCATCACCAGCAAATCACAAGAGCAAGGCAAGGAAAATTACCTCAAAAGCTAAAATTAAGAACTAAGATTATAAACAGTACACAATGAATCTCATTGAATGTACAAAACAGCGCTATCTGTGATGAAAAACAAATGAACAATACTGCATGCACCATATAGATTCCAAAAGGAAATTTAAACAGTGCTCTATTCTTATCAAATCAGATGTGATAAGCAGTCTTATACTCTGACATGTGCGTATACTCTACAGATAAATATATCCTTGGGAAGTTAAACAAATAAGTACAGCTGCAGACACAAAAACCATTATTCTTATCAAGGGAATATCATCAGTGGCAATACCAAGATCGGTAAAGTGGGTTCAACTGGATTTTGGAAATCTGCAATTAAAGAAGCGAAAGTAAAATATATAAACAGTTGCATGCAATAGATATAAAGGTGAATAGAAATGGCTCAGTGGTCTGAACTCTGTACATAAGTTTTGTACTCAGATATGGATGCGGGATCGAAGCTATAGCCAAACAGTTGTTTTTCTCTAATTTTTAAAGTTTTACAGCTCCTTTTACATATGTGTGTATTGTTGATGCTCCTGCATGCTATGTTAACTTTTGTTTTTGGATTTGTTTATGCATTTTTGTACAATCTAAGAGCATGTTTGGTATACAGTTTTTAATAGATCGAAATGGAATCACTTGACTATTTCCATTAGCTGATGTTTGGTATAACAAAATCCATTTCTTAACGGTAACCATTACCACTATTTGTTACCTCTACAGACCCTATGGTAACAAAATTGTTACCCTCAATCCCCAATTGTTACAAGGTATACCAAACAACTAATAATGGTAATTAATAGTTAATATTACTTTTCCCCTTCTATTTATTTCCTTTCCATTTCCTTTCCTAGATTTATACCAAACATGCCCTAAGCAGTTAGTTTTTTTTTTCCTTTTCTTTAATTTTTGTTAGGTAATTTTCGTGACTTTTTACATTATTAAAAAAGAGGGTAATTACAAAAAAAATAAAATCATTAATGGCACATTGGCACCCCATATCATGGTTGTGGGAATGAATTATGACAAAGATATTTGATTTTATTATATTTATTGATATCAATCAACTTAATCGTCTTTTCAGAACCCGTAACAGGAAATTCTTGGCACCGCCACTAAATACCATATATTTTTTAATATAAAGCAGAAGGCCAATTTGTTATTTAACCAGTCCACGTAGGAATTTGGGCTGGTTGAAAAAGTAGACTCTTCTCATCGGGCACTTAAAACAGTCTTATTTAAGAAGGGGTAAACAGATAGGTTTTACTGCAGAGAATGCGCCCTTTTGTGCACCCTAGAGTTCCTTGAGCTAAAGGGAGTCGGATACAAGCAACATTTCCCTTGCAACAACAGAACGTTTACCATTTATACTTGACGCGATATATAAGGAAGAAAAATTATGTGCATATATTTTGAACTGAAGAAGCATAGTTTTTGAATAAAAAAAAAGGTTCTTAAAATATGCACATTCAATTAAAAGAAAGTGCACATCTATCCTTCTCATTTTAAGAAACTTCTTACAGCATCTTCCCTACATGTCACACTGCAAGTTTGCAACACACTCACTCTTCATATTTACGCTAGAACATCTCAAGATTGTCAACACACTCACTCTTCATACTGATTGAAGCATAAAATCACGAAACCGTCTGTACAAAGCATTAAGTGCGCATTATTTCCATGTGAAGCCATGAATTAAAGAGGAAATTATGAAGACAATATGGAGGAAAGACCTTTTTTAAACATATTAAATAAAACAACAAAAGTTGCTGATCTTGTATCAGATCAATTCGACTTGGGGGCGCTAATCCAACAGCTCTTGCAGATAACCAAACCACAAAATAACACTTTTTTCCATATTCGATAACTCTTAGAATACTGTCATCAGCTCAGAACAAGAACCAACTGGAATTGGGTGTCAGGGAAGGCAAGCAAACTCCAAAAAAGAAAGAGAGAAGCTACTAATTTTCTCTTATCACATAAAATAACTCATTGAGAGTAACTAACTCAACTAAGAAGTATTTAAAGATTGCAAAATGGAAGAAAGCAAACCTCGGGATCAGAATTGAACTCTCTGACAGCCCGGTCCCTTGCAGCGAGAGACATACTACCATCAAGCCTCCGATACTGGAGGCAATACAGATTTAAAGAATACTCGAACAAATCCAGCATACGAGTCCACTGAGAGAAAATAATGGTTTTTATTGGTCCTTGAGGGGGTGAATCCTCTACTTTCTCAGTTCTCACTTGCGCAGGCATAGAATTCTCTTTATTTGAGTCCCCCACCTCGTCAACCTTTATACATTTACTGTTAATTTCGCAATGGGAAAAAAGAATCTCTAATGCTGCCTTAATTTTAGAGGAGCTGTACTCATTACTGAGAATTGATGAACTCTTGGCACCACCATTATCATTCGAAATTTTGCCTTCGTCACCAGAAACACAACTTATTAGAGTAGCCTCTGAGAAGAGAACATCATCACTTAGTTGTTCTTTGCATCTACGAGCAGGGCACACGTTATCATCGCCAGTGAGATAGTCTGCCACACATTGGTAGCAGAAAACATGCCCACACATGGTCACGACAGCATCCTCAGCTGGGTCCTGCAAAAACATCAGTGAACACAAAAATAACTACTCCTCATTGTAGATCTACAGAAGCTTTTAAAAAAGGTTGAGAATATGTATTGCATTCGCGCTTCCTCTTTCCTTTGTTCCTGTCTCTCTTTATTTCTTAATTGCAGTGTCAAAAGAGCACAACAGATACAGACAACAGAAATCAGATAGTCGGGTAACTTACATGGCTGAATTTACATCTCAGTTGTTTCCAACAGCCTAACGGCTCCCAGTGAGGACAAGTGGGAAATAGAATGGACTTACATCACAGGAATAAAAGGAAGGGGTGCAAGGAAAGATGAAATAGGCAACAAGTGATGGTCTAGTTTGGATCTACCAGCAAAAGCTTTAAGAACTCTCACTCCATTCCCCATTCAAGGCAACATGTTAAACCAGTTTATTTATTGCCATTCATTCCTTGTACATATTATTCTTTAATTGAGGGGGGCAAAAAGGCAGACAGAAGAAAGTATTAGGAGACTAGAAAGGTCCTCACAGTCAATAAGAAGGAACCAAAACAAGAAGCAAATTTAAAGAAACACAGAATGGTGCACTCTGGGTGGGAAAAGTTTGAAAAATGCAAGTGACAGAAATCAATTGCCACAACCAAAGGCATCCCATGAAGACATTGCTGGCTCACAAGATTCTAAAATTAGCCAATACACCAATAAATAGCAAGTACTGACTTCCTCCACTGTTGGCCATAGTTCATCCACCAAAAACCCACAAATCGTTGACTACACAAAGCCTCGAAGTTCACATTGGAAACAACACTCACGACACCTCCAGAAGAGACTCATAATTCAGAAAAGAATGAAGGACAGCACACGGTTAGTGCTGAGTTGTTTCACACCTTTCAGGCATACAACACTAACAGAAACCAGCTGCATGAGGTCATTGACTTTGTAAAGGACAAAAGTAAAGTTTCCATTTAATATAAAATGATGCAGACATAACAAAACACCGCCTGTGAGGCTGTGAGTGCCACATTGTGGCATTCCTTGCCGAACTCAAAAAGGGTACAAAGTGTCTAAGGTTAATTATATACTTCTTTCATATAGACCATGTGGGTTAAATTGTCAGATTTCGGCAGGAAAAAATGAGTGAAATGACTGAGGATGCTTTAAAGCTGTAAGTTGGTGACGGCACATAATGACGGTATCTCTACCACTAAGGTCTTGTCCTCTTTATCTTAACAAAATAATACTTCCTCAATAGAGTCCTTCACTCTTTCCATTTAAGCTTGTTCCATAAAATTCTTCTAATTCTTGTTTGATTCCTTATTTAGTAAATGTTCTTTCGCTTTCTACCCTCCCTTGCCGCATTTGTTGGAACCACTCAAATCCGCCTTCTTTCACAGGCACATTCTCTTATCGATTCAAAAAGAAAAAAATAACAAGTTGCACACTTTTTCTCCTCTTTTCCTTGATTTCTGTTGACACCGTAAAAAATCTTTATGGGGTATTCAGTAAAAAAATAAATTAATCAGCCAAAATCAGTTTATTAATTAGTAATAAAAGGGTTTACCCGTATTCAAAACGAAGCTAAAGGGGAAAGTGCATGCCCTTGAGCTATCTTTGTCTACAAAGTCAAAAAGTAAACCGGTGCTAAAACAAGACAAAGTGGTGCACAGAAGCTAAAAATTCCCTCTAGCTACCAAGAGCCCCACATATTTGAACATCAAACCTTGACAAGTGGAAGCAATACATTCAATAATCTATTGGTTTCTTTCCAAATGAACAAAAGAGTTGCCAATGGAACCATTTCCACACCTTAGCTAACAAACCTATTTCTTTTTCAGGTAACAAGCACATCATTGATAAACGCGCTTGAACCAACTTAATCCACATAAAGCTGATGACTACAAAGTTACCTAAACCGTCCTTAGTCCCCTTTCTGGGGGTTTTTTCTTCTCAAAACGGCTTTTGATTTTATTATAAGTACTATTTTACCCCTTTGTGACAGCAAGTAATACTGTTTTGATTTTTTAACATAAAATAAATACCACAAAAATTGTGCGCCTTGCACCTAGGCTCCAGAGACTTTTGCTCCTAGGTGAGCCTCGCGCCTTTAAAAACTAAGACTGGAGTTAAAAATTATAAATAATTTGAAATAAGGCACTACAAATTCGGGAAAGGATTAGGAGCCAAATGTCAGACCACCCTCTCTACCCTCGGAAAAAAAGGACTTGACAGCGAATTCAAAAGGGAAAGACGTTGAAGGAATTGAAATGACACTAGAAAGTACATACAGTGCAAAGTTGACAAATTGAAGAGGCTGCTTCCAAATGATCCAATAATCCCATCAATACATGCCTAGGAAGTTGCTTAGCCTTATCCAGATTTGTTCTTTTACCAGAGTCTGAATTAAATCCTTTGACAAGAAGTGGGTGATCACAAGCCTGACGGAGACGCAATATCATCAACAGAATGTTGGCATAGTTCTGATTAACTGTGCCAGCAGCAGCATAAGCCTACAAGACAAATGATTTATTTCAGAGACCAGACAATACATCTATGCAATATCAAAAAGGAGCAGATTTCATCCACGAACAAGATGACACATGAGTCTACAGATTAAGGGCTGGAGTTTCTCATCTGTAAGAGTTTTTGTCTGGGTGTATTGTAAATCTTTAAAAGCATCATTTTTTCTGCCCAAACCATCATTACATATAAGGTTGACAGCATCGCAGAGCTTTTTATTACCATTTTGTATTGCCTATCAAACAGAAAGAATATATTTCTTATATTTCTCCACGATTAGCTCCAAAAGGGGGTTATATTTAGTGCAAATATTACTAGTTTCTTATAGCACTGTAACTCCAGCTATCATATTGGACAGAGCATGAAGGCAACTTCTTAGAACTGAATGTAAGACTATTTTTTCAAATAAAAAGTACTTGTGCTTTTAAAGAGTTTCAGTTCAAAGCAATTAAAAAAAATTGCACGTCCTGCACATTAAGCAATCTACGAGTATATGATTTTAATCAATCATGATAAAGTATACTCCAGTGTACACCAACTAGTGACTCAACTTAAACGGAATTTACTGGCATGAAATAATTGTGATGATGCAGCAAACATGGTTCTGCCTGATTAATATATGATAGACCTAATTTGAAATAAGTATCTCCTTGAATTATTATTTTTACCTTCTTTTCCCCTTCAATAATCACTTAAGCAATACACCAGGTGTTGCTGGTGGGTCACACAAAATAATAAGCTAAAAGGAAACAAAACAACATTGTGCCATTTGTACTGATTAAGGATGCCGCACAGTTTAATATTGATTCCAGTAATCCAGTCATAGAATAGATAAAGGTATTAACAAAGGTGTTCAAATAGAAACAGGCCAACAGCCCATGATTATCCAAAAGCGCTTGCGTCACAGAAAGAGTACAACTACAAAGCAGTGAAACATACAAGTAAGATATAAGGAAAGAATAACACCTTAAATTGTGAACGTGATTCAGCTTCCAGTTGAGCATAAAAGGATCGCTCCTCAATCGTGAAGGTCACAGCCTTCATAGTTATGAACTTCGGAGGTAAGTTTATAATAGGTTCTCCGTCAAGTAATGTCTCTGTATTAGGTCACTATCATACTCAGAAATGATTGTTTACAACAGAAACCATAGCTCACAAAATCAATTATATGAAACTAAAGAAAAACGTTTCACAAACTCCATCACGCACCACAACTCTAAGAGTGCAGATATAAGGGGAGGAAATGTTGTCTAATAAAAAGTAGGATTCGCCACCTATGGAATAAAATCCAACGCTTTTACAGATCTAAAACTGGTATAGGCTACATGCAAATATGCAATACAGTGAAGATATTAAGAAATCTTCCAACTGCCGAGAAGCCCAGAAATTTATGGAATCAAACATTTCAACCAATCAGTTTAAACCATATTTTCTTCTGATTGATTTTACTGTTAGAACTTAGGACTAGGGCTGCAAATGAGCCGAATCGAGCCGAGTTTTACCTTGTTCGAGCCAAGCTTGATAAGGATTTTAAATGTTCGAGCTTGACTCGAGCTTTACCGAGCTATGCAATTTGTTGTTCGAGCTTTGTTCGTTAAGCTTCTTACTTTCTCGAGTTCGGCTCGAGCTCGCTCGTTTAGCTCGAGCTCGAGCTCAAGTTTGAGCTCGAGCTTAATAAACGAGCTTTGAAAAAATTAACTTGCAATTTTTATTTTTATAGAGCATGCAAACAATTACCAAATTAAAGGAATATTTATAATTAGCTACTCGTTATAAGGGTCAAGACTCAAAAACAATACACTAAGAGTTCAAACTGAAGTAAAATAAACAACCAAGCAACCAATTGTCTTGCCCTTAAAACAAATCTCTGGTTTTGCTTGAGGGAGGGTAATGAATTTGAAGGTGCATTTATACTACGCATTGAAATTTGAAGGGAAGCAATAATAATGGAATGAAATTGGAAACAAGGAGAGGCAAGAAATTCTTCATCTGAAAGTTGGGAATTGATCGATCAATCAAATCCTCAAATTGGGGTAAATTATATAATCATGGAGAAAATTGACAAAATATATGATTTTGAATGAAATATTGTACGGGATTAGGGGATATTATACTATATGATTTGTTCACTTTCTTCAAATAATATATTTGTTGATATTTAAGGGTAATAATTATTAAGAAAACTTATATTTTATTTCATAATAAAATCATCTTTTCGAGCTTGAACGAGTCATAAACGGGCTCATAAACGAGCTTATAAACGAGTAATTAATGAGCTATAAACGAGTGCTCGTGAACATTAACGAGCTGAACGTGATGTTGTTCGAGCTTAGCTTGTTTACTTATCGAGCCTAGGAATTTTGTTCAAGCTCGTTCATTACTTAATAAACGAGCTTTGACCGAGTTTTAACCGAGCTTGTTCGCGAGTTGTTCGCGAACGTATCGGCTCATTTGCAGCCCTACTTAGGACTATTCTACTGTCTTTTCTTCTTCTTTTTTGATAAGAACTGAAAATATATTTTCTGAATAATCTCATTATATTGTAGTTACTTTCTCCCACATGAGAAATTATCGCAGTTCAAATCCTAAGCTCCTCTACGCCTCCCTCTCTACGTGTGGAGAAATAATAACATTCTCCACATCTAAATAATTGATCATCCACAATACAAAAATCATCTGTCTTATACACTATCTAAAAGCTATTCTAATAAAGGATGCAGAAAACAAGCAAATCACTGGTCACAAGATGCAGACAGCTAACAGACACAACATGTAACTCTAGGAGACTAATGTTCATAATAGATGGCAACAATTATAAAAGAAGATTACCTTTTGTACGCCGCAACAATAAAGTCCTCAGTACTGCTTGAAGCTTCTTGTAGCCTATAGTTGGATCTCTAGAAATTGGGTTTTTTATTCCATCATAAAAGTTTTTGTAACTAGAATAAAAGTGATGTCGGAGAAACCTGAAGTAGCTGTACATTTCATCAATTGAATTTTGTATGGGGGTTCCAGATAAACACCACCTTCTTTTAGCTCTTAATCCGCAACAGGCTCTAGCTGTTAGTGTTCTATGGTTTTTAATGGTTTGTGCTTCATCTAGCACCACCCTAAACCAACTAACTCTGGCAAGCGGACCAGCCTGAGCACACAATGAGCCATCAGCTACTTTCTTGCCTTTCTTCCCTTTTTTACTGGTGGATGGTTGTTTCCGCTTCTTAATACCAGAAAAGTCGGAAGATAAACCGTGTCTTTCCCCAGGTTTTTGCTCACCATCATCCTCGTCAACTAAGGGTTGTTTAGGAACCTCGTTACTAACTATAGCATAAGTGGTAAGGACCACATCAACCTTGGCCAGCTTAGCAGGATCCTTTGTCCTAGTACCCCCATGGTACACCAAAACAGAAAGATTTGCTTTCTTAGCAACTTTTTCATGCAATTCTCTAGCCCACTGCCTCAGAACTGTAGCTGGACACACAATCAGTGTACCAGCAGGTGGTCTATTCTTCTGAATTGGCTGGTTTGAAGAACTTGACCCTGATTTAGATTTTGAACCATCAACATTCTCCACTTTATTGACAGTTTCAGTAGCGGCACTTCCATTGTCATCATCATCGCCATCCAAATCAAATGTTTCAGGTATATTATTAGAAACCTCTTCTAATTTACGTTTCCCAATAGGATCCTCTATTTTATTTCCTATGTTGTCATCTTCATCATCATCCAAGTTTAAAGCTTCAGCGTTGTGATTGTTATTCTTATCTGACTGCGACTTCATCTGTTGGGGCCACTGTTTCAATATCAGGGCGATAGTTGAAATAGTCTTACCTAGTCCCTGAAATTCTCATAAAATTAACATGTTAAACCCTATATAGACATAATTTAAACAAAAGTACCCTAAAGAAAAATTGGCCATAAGTAGCTCCAAGTACAATCCAAATTCCAAATCACACAGGGAGGAAATATTAATAAAACATGCACACAAAAGCACTACATAAACATATGCATTTTGCATCAAATGTTAATATAAAAGCAAGCATGACAGCAAATGGCCAGAGACACACCTGGTCGTCTGCAAGAATGCCACCCAAACAATGCATAGTTCTTGACTCCTTCTCAACCATCCATGACAGTGCAATTTTCTGTTAACAACACACAAATATATTTATGCCAGATAGCTTTTTTAGTGCAACAAATTACATTAGAGAGGGCCAAGCATCAGGATTGAAAACATTACTAAATGTTCTAAAAGTTCAGAGATCCTTAAAAGTTACTACGAATGATCACAACTATGTTTGTAGTCTTATGGGTTTTGGCTATAAGATGAACAGAAACATACCTGGTGTCTCAAAAGGGAGACAGTTAAGAGGCCGGGAGGAAGATCAAGTTCAGCATTTGGCTGGCTAATTTCCTGCATACAATTGCAAACAACAATAAGAAACAGATTCAACTGATGCAAGAATTACCAAAATAGATAACATTGAGTGATGCAAGACAGAACCCTAAAGCAGATAATATTCACTACAATGACCTTTATCTAACATATATACGATATAACCTGGATGAAGTGTAAAGGCCCGAGAATAAATTTAAAGACACATACACAATTCAAAAAATCGCAATTCAAAAATAAAATTTAATTAAATCATCCAAAAAAAATGTCGGAGAAAACAATCAACCATATAGAAAGCAAGTTTTAATTAGTATAAAATGCAGATTAATTAACAACATAACAAACCAGCAACTTTTCCAAATTATTAGATCCACTTAAGACTGCGTTCTATTCACCTGATTTCCACTTATTTTTCCTGAACTTATCTTATCTGAACTTATCTGAATTTAACTGAACTTATCTGAACTTATTATAACTTATCAAAACTTATTTTAGTTATAAATTGTATTTGGCCAACCCATATTTTTCCTGAACTTATCATCTGAACTTAACTGAACTTATCTGAACTTATTTTTCCTGAAATAAGTGAAAATAAGGTGAACAGGGCCTTAATGCATATTCAATTACCACACTGTACAACCAAGGTTAAGTGAGAAATAAACACAGTTTGTAAGATCAAAATGGAACTACAAAACCTCGGTAAAATGATGAAAATATGGAAAGCATGCCCTGATGGAAAATATAATGCCTTCCCTTGAGCTTCACTAACCATCCCTAACTAAATGCTGACATAAAACTTCCAATAAGCCTTTCACAATCCCACACCTAAACTTAGTCTAGTAAAACCCTACAACTCGTGATGGCAAGGAAAAACAGAGTTATCAAAGAATCGCCAACTAAAAGGCAAGTAAATGTCAAAGCATCATCAGAGGCCAACTGCCCACATCAAGGTCATCAACAGGACTGGTCAGGCAAGCATCGTTGTCGTGGTAAACCCAACACCTTCAGTTTTGGGGAATACACGAGACATCTCAGCATCTACTCGATGTTGTAACTGCAATACCAATGTATGTTGAAAATTCTCTGCACCCTCACACCCAAAAAATAGAAAGTAACCCATCCTGTCTCCCTCTCTGCTTTAGAGATTTTCCACTAGACCGGCATTACAGTTTACAAATTTCAAAGTTTTTATCCCGTCTTACCCAATATGTAACACTCTTTCCTACTTTTTTTTATTATAAAAACCCCACCTAACAACATTTTCTTTCTTAGTTTTCCTTGCACAAACCCCATTTACATTACTATTTTTCTTACTTTTTCTTACACAACCATAACCCCTAATTAAAACATTCTATTTTCTATTTTTCCTTACACCTGTCCCACTACCCACACCCTCTCTTCTACTCTCCTAAATACGCGTACTATCAAAAAGAAACATAAGTAGTTAATAATAATGCAGCAACAGTTCTACATTATTATATTTATGAAATTACAATTCATAATTTTGAAGTTGCTTCATCAAAGATCAATTGATGAGTAACAAGAAATAAATGCTTTAGCCATATATTAGTAAAGTCTCATATTTTACATATATTTCACGAACATAGTGTGTCATCTAAGAGCGACATATAAGCAAACTTTTAAAATTAAATTATAATAAACTTTGTGCCAAGAGATTCTGGTAAACTTCAGCTCCCACAAGTATAGTAAAAAGATAACTGTAAACACTCAGTACAAACACCGCCGAAAATGAAGTGAAAACACCCCTAGTTAGTGTATGAATTAAGTAACATTGTTGACAGCTCATGCAGAAAAAAAGTTAACTGCAGTAGTTGCTTACTTGATTACATTTACTACTATACAAAAGAACTACAGGAGGACAAGCCTAAGTGCCTAACCACCCCAAAGAGTATAAAGAGCATCATTTTATGAGGCACTTTCTATGGTCGATAGCATGAGTATGTGAGAAAAAATACCATGTAGAGATGGATACCTGTAGTGCTGCTTGGTAGATTAGTCTTTCGTCTCCTAAAACCCTATCTTCACCGAAAGTCACATTTTGGTAAAGGTCACTTGTACTGGTATGATCTGATGAGGAACCAGGTCTTCCACGTGCAAAACTATGAGGAAGAATGCGAGGGTGGTTATTATCATGCATATAACCAGGTCTTTCGTCTCCTAAATACCCTTTATTGCTGCCTAAAGTATCCCAAGATTTGCTTTGATTAGTCCTTGTCCCAAAAGATTGCGTGTAAGATGGGAGGACCCTCTTATTCGAATGTTGCTCATAATCTGCATCACGGGCATATGAGGAATTATTCCTGTTAAACTTTTCGTCGTTCTTTCTTGACTGAAAACTACTACCATTTCCTGCAGCAATGCGTGAGTTGAGGGCTTGACTGCCAGTGCCATAGCTAGTGCTAGGACCGGATTCAGCCTGAAAATTATAGCCAGCACGTGAATATGTTCCCCTGCTAGAAGACGGCTTCGGTGGACCTACAAGACAAAGTAATATTGGGAAACAACACAAAAATTGACAAGCAAATTGAACACTGAGGTCTTGAGAGTTGAGTGCTGACCCTTTTCTCTCATCCAACTTTCGGGTAGCACCCTCTTACTAGTAGTATTTGGGGGTTTAGGCAGAGGATCTTCCACAGCAGTAACTTCTCCGTCTGAGGATAAGTCATACTCGCTTTCTGATGATGAAATATCAATTGTCTCCATTCTATTCAAGAAATTCAGTCTATTACTTCCTTTCTCCTCAGACGAGTTATAATACGAGGAGCTAGAAGAAGATTTAACCTGCAGTGTCATACAGATCACGGAACATAAACAATAGTGGAAAGCGGGAACAGGACACCATAAAGTTCACCAATGATCCAAACTCACCAAACCAGCAAGCTGCCTAAAAGTTAAGCTGCAAATCCATCCACTAAAGAGAGAATAAAACCGCCGAGTAGATTCTACAATTCCCCGTTGATTGTCCTCATTGTCAGGCATCTAATAATCTCATTGACACAATATCGTTCTGCAAAGGAGCAGCGTCTTCGCACGGAAAGACGAAGATCTTTCAATATACAAGAATTGAATAAAGCAGATCAAAACAAGAGTATACGAAATTAACATTCAAATTAGACGCTCATAAGTCACAAACACTATAAAACCCCTTGATTAACCCAATACAACAACTCATACCTTCTTGCATGCCCCGGCTGGATACTGCATATTGAATATTTCACAGTATAAAGCATAAAAATCCAAACTTCCACAAGAAAATCACTAATAAACAACATAATCACATAATTAAACACAAATAAACCCTACCCAAATCCCCATAATCATAATCATTGAGCATTGCATGAATCAAAAATTAGGGAAACTCTGAAAATGTGGCAGTTATAAAAAAGCGCAACGGATATAAATCAAAATACGAGTAAAGAAAGGGGGGTTCACCTGAAAATCTAGGTCTAATTGGTGTTGCAATTAACGAAATTCCCAGTAATCTGAATAGTGAAAGTTAAAAGGATTTGATGAAATGGCGGCAAATTGGGGATTTTATGATGGTGTAATTAGGGATTTATGATGAAGTAATTAGGGATTTGAAAAGAGGAGAGAGAATTTGCCCTTAGGAAGTTGGGGGAGTGATGTAAGTTGAATTTGGAAGAAGAATGAGTTTCTTCAGTTGTACGAGTGCTTGGATTTTCTCTCTCCTCCAAAGGGCAAAAGCAAAGATCCTGTGTTTGAGAAAACTGGAAAAAGAAGAAAAAGAAGTGAATTGGAGTACAGGATTGGCTTTGTTAACCTACTGCTACTTCTGGTTTTTGCGCTAAATTCGGAGAGAGCAACCCATGCTTTTGATGACATCACTCTTGGGGGTTTTCAGTTTGCCCTTTGAAATTCAAATTCTAATCCCATTTAGGTAACTACTACAGATTACAGAGTAGAATGTGTCCGAGTTAATGGTCGGGATATATAACTTTGCACAAGTAAATAATGTTTGAAATTATAGGGAAGTTATTGTTTAAAAAAGTTATAGAAGAAGATGAAAGGCACAAAAATTGAGGATTTGAGATTGAGGAAAAATAACATTTTTGTTTATACTCTGAATATAAGATGTGTTAAATATTTATACAATTATACTTATACACACGATTAAAACAAGTGTTGCATAACATGACAACTATACAAATACATCATTTATGCTATTTATAAGCACGTGTCACCTCAACTCATCATATACTTCGTATCATCATAACAGTTACTCCGTATAATCTAACATTTGTTTTACTTGTATTCTGCTTCTCTAATGTTTTATACGAAGTAAGACTTTTCTAACACTCCCTCCGTTCCACACAATGTTTCTTGTTTTCCTCTTTGGACGTTCTCATAAACGTTTTTCTTTCTATTTTTAGCCATACATTTTTTCCACTTTATCAGAATTGTGCTAAAGAGCAATAAAACAAAGCATGATTTTTTTGTTACACAAAGTTTACTTTTACCCAACCAACCATCCCAAATCCACTTTTCATAAACTTTTTCATTAAATAATCCTCCATTTTCTCTCATTCGCCATAAAAATACATAGCAATGATTGTTTTTCTTACACACACATGAAATTTCTTAATGCCTATGTGTTTCACACAATGGGAAACGTTTTGTGAACTAAAGGGGAAGATTTGTAGGCTTTAGATAGATTATGTTTTTGTTATCGATCAAATGGTCACCGATAGTTTTATGTAATTCAAAATAAACATCTATGATGGATAACTAATGAATGAATTTTACTTTTCACCATTCGTTTCCCCGTGCTTTATTGATACTTGGTAATCTTCTCTTGTATGTCTTTATAAATGTTGTGTTGTTACTCGCTCAAAAGCACTCAAAATCCATCAAGCCCAGCAAAACATGACATTGTAATTGTCATCTATGATTGGTTCGTTGTATGCATACAAGCATCTCAGTCCACCCTCGCCCGTAACTCTTGTCGTCAATAGGCAAGAGTGTCCGTTCTAAATCAAACACTTGTTCATGTCCTGCGAGCCCCAATACACTCATTATACACAAAGTTTATGCCCTTGCATGTTGCGATATAGGTAAGAAGGTGTTGCACAATTCGATTTCAAAACATTATGTTTGTGTCAATATAGGTGGTGACTAAGAAATCTCTTAAAGATAAGTTACATGTGCATTTGAAATATATACTTCCTTCGTTCTTATTTATATGACACAATTGGGTTTTGCACACTATTCACACAGAATAGAGGTCGTGGTTTGAGTATGCCCAAGTTAAGCAATCAACCGGGTTACGTATGCTAATGGGGATGACCAGTATACAAGCAGTATCTCTTTCGTTGAAAGGGGATGTTATCACTTCAAAATTCCACTCTTTTGCATTATTATCATTTAACTCACTAACCAAACTAACCAAGCTATTGTCTGTAGTCTGCACGGACATGCCATGCTTGTCTGTAAGCCATGGGTCAGCAAAAATATTAACTTTTGAGCCATCTCCCACCTGCCAAATAAGCCCCTCTTTTACTAAAGATTTTGATCCCCAAATGCTCCTTCACGAATAACTCCCGTTGAGTCCTAAAGCAGCCCCGAGGAAGTCGCCATGGGGGGAATACTTCCCTCTCATCACTCGACCAAACAGCGAGTCTGGATCCGAGATAAGACGCCAGGCTTTCTTGCCTAGTAGAGCCTCATTAAAAACAGCCATGTCGCGGAACCCCAAGCCACCTAGACATTTTCGTTCACACATAGACTCCCAACTACGCCAATGCACCTTACGTTGAGAGCTTGAACCGCCCCACCAGAATCTTGAGACCATGGAGCGTATGTCATCGATAATCCCACTAGGAAGCTTGTAGACTCCCATAAGGCCGGTAAGTTGGAATATCTTGGATGACATACTTGATGAGTACCTCCTTCCCCGCTCTCGACATAAGTTTTTCTTTCCACCCTAGATGTTTTTTCCAAATATTATCCTTGAGAGCAGAAAAAAAAGATTTCTTCAATCGCCCGATTATAGTAGGAATCCCAAGGTACTTTTCATGAACATTAACTAATCTCATCTTCATTAAATCAATCAACTCCTCTTGCTTCGACAAACACACACCCTTTCTAAAAGAGACCTCCGATTTTTCATAATTAATTTTCTAACCGAAAGCTGCTTCGTATACGTTGAGTATATCAACTATCTTAGGGAACTCACTTTGTTTGGCTCTAGCAAAAAGCAAACTGCCATCTGCAAAGAAAAGGTGAATAATTTTCGGACCGCTACGGCTCGCACTCGCACCATGAACAAGTCTATCATCCGACGCTTTCCTGATCAAACCCGAAAACGCATCAGCAATCATAATAAAGAGGTAAGGGGATAGGGGGTCCCCCTGGCGTAGCCCCCTCGAAGGAACTATCGAGCCACAAACCTGGCCATTAATGATGAAGGAGTAAGAAACCGTCGACACATACTCCATAATTACTTTCACCCATCTCGATGCGAAGCCAAGTTTAATCAAAAGTTTCTCCGGAAAATGCCACTCCACTCTATCATAAGCTTTACTCATGTCCAACTTCATTTCAATCGTCCTTTTCTTCCCTTTGCTCCTCTTCTTCATGGTATGGAAAAGTTCCATGGCTATGAGGGCATTGTCAGTAATAAGTCGCCTGGGCACAAAAGCACTTTGTTTCTCATAGATTACCCGAGGGATAATACCTTTCAATCTCATGACAATCGCCTCTGAAACAATTTTATAAAACACATTACAAAGAGCAATTGGCTGAAATTCCGCAACAGTAGTGGGTGATTTTACTTTCGGGATGAGTTCAATATTAGTCTTGTTAACCGATTTCGGGGAGCAAAAACCGTGCAATATGCTGCTTACGTGATCCGTGATATCTTCCCCTGCAATGTGCCAAAATTTCTGGTAGAAAATGGCATGAACACCATCAGGCCCCGGTGCTTTACAAGGGTGCATTTCACGAATTGCCGCCAAAATCTCCTCCTTATTAAAGGGGCTAAGAAGGAACTCATTATCTTCCGGGATAATTACTCGTTTGACTGCCTCCAAGACTTCATCACATGCCTCCCCATGCTGCCCAGACGATGAAAATAAACCATCGTAATAATTTTGGACTATATCCTCGATCTCCTCTGCTTCCGCACGCCAATTCCTAGCAAAGTTTGTATCATTATTTTACGTCCATTTAATGGTTAGCCTTTTCAATTTGTGATTTTTTGGTGTCTTTATGTTAATTTACTATTGTATGCATATATAGAGTTATTTAGTTTATTGCAAGCACTAGGCAAGTAGGCAATGCAACAGCGACATTGGCATCACATTGACAACAATCTCTTCGAGAAAACATGTAAAAGGTGAAAACAATAAATATGGATTCTTATGTTTTGGCAGGAAATATCTAGAAGGTAATTTTTATGGGTGGAATATTCTTTGAAAATCAGTGGTGTTCGCGCTGGACAATGTTGAACGTTAGTGTGATAGATTTAGACCCTTGAGAAAGTTTATGATGAAGGTTTTACGTACTAACAAGTTACGTATGTAAGGTGTAGGAGTCGTTGATGTAGACACGCAACTCAAACAAATAAATATGTGTTCGTCGAAGATTATGTATTCTTTTCATTTACAATGACTTTGTTAATTTGCTTCTGTATATATGTGGTCTAGGTGCTTACTCTTTCGTTGGTAATGGTATCATGTCATTTATGTTTAGTGTGGCTTACGTTAATTGCTTTCAATTTTTTAGGTTCTTTATCTACAATTTTCAAGTTTGATTATTTACTTTTATTTAGAATTTAATGGGATTGGCTGCAAAACTTCCATTTGGGTTATGATGATGGTGAAAACTATAGTAAGTTTTCATTTCGTGTGTTTAGTTTAGTGTTTCTTGGTTTAGTTCTCTTATTGTGCTTAAGTTGATAATGTAAGGCTTTGAATTTATGGTGGTTGTTCTATGGTAGAGTAGACGGCAAGGATGGGTGTTGCGATGGGTGGCGAAGTACCAGAAAGTGTGCAAGGATGGTGAGGGTGGCGAGAGGGTGGGCGACACTAGACAAGAACCAATGAAGCAAATTAAACTTTTATGTTTTGGTTGAAATTGACTTTCTATGGGTTTCGAGCAGCAATAGAAGGGTAGAAAATTATTTGTACAAAGCCAATGAGTGGGCGGTTCATTAATAGGATACCGCCCACGTAGTTAGTGGTTTAATTTATACAGTGCTAATTTAGTTGAAGGCTTATGTTGATAGATAAATAAATAGACAATTTTCTTTTTGCCGTACTTCGTAAGGTTTATTTCAAAAATTTCGAAATCTATCATGTTATCCGGAAATCAGTTAGAAAAGGGCAGTCACCTACATTTTTTTCTTTTTATATATAAAACAATTCTCTATCCTAATTTAATTTCTTAAATCTTAATGATATTAGATTTTTTGATATAATAAAATTCAGCAGCTTTTCGGTAGGACCGCCCTACGGGCGCGTGTAGGAAAGACCGAGTGAGTCAACCACGCGCGCGTGGCCTCACGCGCAATATAAGTAGATTTTTTTCTCTCTCCTTCATTCTTCTCCTGCAATACGCTATTCTTCATCTTCTCTTTGGTTTCTCTTTTCTCTCTCCTCCTCCTCCCCCTCCCACCTCATTTTCTCTCTCTTCTCTTCCTCCTTCCATCACAGCCACACCACCGTTGAAATAGTGGCGAAGCAACAGTGATGAAGTAGGTTTTCAGATGCCGACGGCGACGCAAGACCTAGATCCACACGGAGTAGCGGCGCTCGATGTAGATCGGAAAACTGCGGAAGTTAGGTCGCCGTTGAGGTAATTCTTCAATCTCTATCCAAGTCTCTCCTTCATATTCTTCACTTAGTTAGGTTTTTGATTTTTTTCAACGTCTTTGGTGGGGAGGCTGAAGAAGGAATATGAAGAGTGAAGCGAAATCGCTTCGCGACGGAATCCACGGCGGTGGTGGTTAGGTTGGCGGAACTGAAAATGGCGAGGACGGCAGCGGCGTTGTCTCGGAATTAGGTAACTCTTTCATCTCTCTCCTTCATCTCTCCTCTATTCTTCAGTTATTTTAGATTTTGATTTTTCAAATTAATTTTTCAAATTAATTTAGGTGAATTTAGGTTTTTGATTTTAGGTCTTTTTTGCCTTTGATTAGTTGCGGTAGCGGTGGTGGTTTATCATCTGAATTCTTGATGAGTCATGGATCCATGATTAATTTGTTGTTGCCATTGTTTCTTCAGTCCCGCCAACCACCACCGGTGTATTCGTCGCCTCCACCGTGCTATCAAAGAGATTTCTCATATTTAGTTATGTTTTTGTTGTGTTTATTTTTCAGTATGAATTAGTTAAGTCATGGTCATATTTAGTTAAGAATTTGATTTGTTTAGTTAAGCTTTGTGGAAGTTGTGGGATTTCTCAATGATTTTGGGACAGACATGAACGTGGACTAATATCAACAAGAAGAGATTGACTGGTTCTAACCTAGTGAACTGGTAAAATTCAGGGGTTGTACTGATAATTCTTTTTTGTTTGTTTTAGTTATATTTTTGTTATACTTAGTTAAGAATAATGTATGTTTAGTTAGGATTAAATTTGCTTTAGTTACAAATTATAATTAGATTTGTTTTATCAATCTGGTAACTGATAATACACCCTCAAACTCCCAGAGTTCTACAACTACACGCATTGTTGCTGTCAATTTGGTGTACAAGGCAGGAAGATGGATAATGATCCTTCCACATTGCAGCCCCGGCATGGACGGCATTACAGTGTTTGTGACCGAGCTATATTTGGCCACAGACCGAGTGATATCAGGCAACATACGACTCCATCATGAGTATTGCTGCTGCTGGTGCTGCTCTTTCTCTCTGCAGTTTTGTTACTCCCTTTGCAAACTGGAGAACATCCTGCAACCGTATTTCCCTTTCGATTTAGTAATATGGCAACTGCTGGACAACCCTTCACCATTAAATAAAGTTAGGGAGTACATGGAACTGCACTAGCTGCACCTTCTGTTGGTCTGACAGAGAGTTCAGCAGCCTGGTTGGATAAGGAGTTGTCAGGTGGGCAAAAATTGGGAGGCCAGACTTTGAGTTGTTGAGATGATTGTTGATTTGGTCTGCCTCTTGAGCACTCTCTAAGCGTCGACACTTCATCAAGCTTTAATGTGCTTGTTTATCTTTAATTTCATTTAGTTATTCATGGAATTAGTTAAAAAATAAAGATGTATTGTTTTTAGTTATAATATGTTATGTTTAGTTATAAAATGTAATGGTTTAGTTACTTCTTTTATTGGAATTTAATTAAGTCACTTTGTTTTAGTTATACTTGAGTTATATTTAGTTAATAATAACTTTCGTTTAGTTATGATTAAATTTGTTCTAGTTAAGATTAGATTTGTTTTTAAGTTAGAATTATTTTGTTTATGGAATTGAGGACCATCATGCCGTTTAGTTTATTTCCGGGTCTTATTCCTCTTTTACACACCAAAAAAAAAAAATCTCAATTGCTTAACTAAAATGGTTTCATTGTTTAACTAATTGGTTTTATTGCTTACTTAATTGGTTTCATTACTTAACTAATTGAATTTCAGGCGTAACAAACTTTATATTTGTAAATTATTTAATTTGTTCCATTGATTAACTAATTAGTTCCAATGCTTAACTAATTAGTTCCAATGCTTAACTAGTTGTTTCTATTGTTTTAACTAATTTGTTCCATTGCTTAACTAATTCGTTCCATTGCTTAACTAATTATTTGTAGTGCTTAACTAATTGAATTTTAAGCTTAACTGATTGGTTTCATGGTTTTAACTAATTCGTTCCATTGTTTAACTAATTGGATTTTGGCCTTAACTAATTAAATTTCAAACTTCACTAATACTTTCATTATATATGTAAACTTATTGGTTCCATTTCTTAACTAATTGGTTTCGTTGCTTAACTAATTCGTTACACTGCTTAACTAATTGGGTCCATTGCTAAACTAATTCGTTCCATTGCTTAACTAATTGGATTTCAGGCTTAACTAATACTTTATTTATACTGTAAACTTATTGGTTTCATTGCTTAACTAGTTAGTTACAAAGCTTAACTAATCGATTCCAATGCTTAACTAATTGGCCTCAATACTTAACCAATTGGCTCCATTGCTTAACTAATTGGTTGTATTTCTTAACTAATTAGTTTCGGTGCTTAACTAATTGGTTCCATTGTTTTACTAATTGGTTGCATTGATTAACTAATTAGTTCCAGTGCTTAACTAATTGGTTTCTTTGTTTAACTAAAACGATTTCATTTTTAACTACAACTTTTGAAATCATAACTGAAACTTTAAAACATACACGGAGTAACAAATATTCAGAAAAGGTTAACTAAAACTATTTTAAGAAAAAAAAGTAAGAAAAATCTTAAACAGAACGAAATAATTCTTAACTAAACCTAAGAAAATCATAACAAAAACCCAGAAATTCTTTTTTCGAATTTCTTTTTTTCCGAACTTTTTTTTCTCGAATTCCTTTTTTAGATTATTTTTAAAAAAAAATTGAAGTTTTCAAACTTTTTTTGGTACTAACTAAACTAGTGTAAAACATAACTAGACTAGTGTAAAACATAACTAAAAGTAATAAAATCTTAACTAATCGAATAACAAAATAGATAAGGTACAAAGACAAATAGTTAAACGTATGAGTTGAATAGTTATTATTTTTAAACAAACTTATTATTAACTAAAACTCTTAAAATATTAACTAATTGGTTTAATAGCTTAACTAATTGGTTTCAATTCTTAACTAATTGGTTTCATTGCTTAACTAATTGGTTTCAATTCTTAACTAATTGGTTTCATTGCTTAACTAATTGAATTTTAGGCTTAACAGTACTTTCTTTATATCTGTAAACTTAGTGTTTTCATAGCTTAACTAATAGGTTATATTGCTTAACTACTTGGTTTCAATGTTTAACTAATTGATTCCATTACTTAACTAATTAGTTTAATTGCATGTTTAAAAGTGTGCATCTTAACTAAAACCATGAAATTCGTTGTCTAAAACTCAAAATAGGTAAATAAAACTCAAAAATTTTTAACTAATTCCTAGAAAATCGTAACTAACAATAAAGAAATCTTAACTAAAACTCAAAAAACCTAAAAAGTGATTATTAATTAAAACAAAAATTTATTCTCAACCAAAATAAATTTAACCTTAACTAAAACGACAATATTCATAACTAAAACAAAATAATTCTTAACTAAAACTTCTTAAACCACGACTAAAACTCCGACAAATGGAACACAAAAAATATTAACTAAACCTCCCAAAATGTTGACTAAAATCATATGAATTTTAACTAAACAATTATTCACTTAAAAAAAAATCAACTAAACCATTTATTTCTTAACTAAATACAGAAAAACCATAACTAAAACATTACAATTCTTAACTAAAACGAAATTAAACACTAACAACAGCATAATCGACCAACAAAGTAGCGCTTCCTTCCAGCTACGAAACCCTAGCGAGGCTTAGCAGCTTCGCTTCGTTCGCCTCGCAGCCACCGCATGACTGAAGCGCGACTTCTCCTTCCTCTGCTTGCGGCAGCGGCAACCACCACCATCAACCAATGCCAAATCCGCCTCCTCCTGCCATGAATTCAAAAATCAAAAAAATCTAAATCAAAAGAGGAGATTGGAAAAACTTAATCAATTCAATCGAAACAAAACAAAATCAAATCTAAATCAACAAATCAACATGTCAACATGTCAAAGATAAAGAATCACCTCATAACGAACACCTCATATTCCTCATGCAATATCCTAACCAGGTTGTCCGACGAGGAGCAGCAGCAGCCACGGCGACTCATCACGCAACCTCCTCGGTCTCTCCTCTCCTCTTCCCGAACATCGCACGATCTCCTTCCTCCCTTCACCGCTGCTCGCCGGCCACCACATTCTCATCTTTCCGGCAAAATTAATCTACAAAATCAACAAAACTAAACAATAAAAAGGAAAATCAAAACCCTAACTAAATTAAATGAAGAATGAAGGAGAAATGAAGGAGACAGATGGAAGCCGAGTGAACAATTCTCACCTCCGCCCTAACCGCCTCGCCGGTATCCTCCGCCGTCGACCTCGATTCTCCAGAAACTGGCCTCCTCCGTCAGCCGAAATTTGTAGTTTGCTCCTACGAATTGCTACACGATTCGAAGATTGGAACCCGATTATCACCGGCATTGGCCGAGAGGTTTGGACGAGAGAGAGAGGGTCAGAGAGGTTTGGAGGAGAGAGAGAGGGTCAGAGAAGTTTGGAGGAGATAGAATTAGGGTTATTAAAATAAAAATGAAAAAGAAATGGAAAATATGTAAATATATTTTTTGGGGGGAAAAAATGCTGACTCAGCTCATACATGACAACTTGGTGACAACAAGGCGGTCTTACAAGAAAGACCGCCTTATACAAAAGTTTGTAAATAAAATTACGTTTTTCATAGAATTGATAAAATGTTGTATTTGTAGACAACACATATAAAAATACTTTTTCCAACACATGAAAGAAACTTTCAGATTTTAAAGAAATATTTAGAAAAATAAATACAAAGATAAAAAAAAAATATCTATAAATTCTCTAAAACATTTACTTCCCCAGTTCCATAAATACCGCACCATATTATTTTGTACACTATTCACACTACGACTTTGACCATTTTTTTATGATTCATACGTAAGAAAAATTGTTGCATGTGGGATAATGTTAGATTTGTATAGACGTATATTTTCTAAATAATGTTTTTTATGATTTATTTATAAATAATTCGAGATACTAAGAGTCAAATAAAGGTATTAGAGAAGTAAAATTCAACCACAGTGCAATATTTATAGAACAGATGAATCGTTAACTATTCTAATTGACACGATCTAAAACAACTAAGAAAAAAGGCCATAGAGGTTGAGAGGGAGAAGAGAGGAGGGAGATTCCCCTAATGTTGCACATTTTTTCAATTCTTTCTCTCATTCATGTTCGAAGTAAAACTTTAAAGTTTTTATTAAAATGATTTGTACGGGCTTAACTTTATATTTGATTTGTTATTTTAAAAAATTAAGTATAATTCAATTGAAAATTATTAGGTGCACCCGGGTGCACCGTGCACCCAAGGGTATTTATATACCCATGATTAGTCCCTGTTATATTTCTCCTCACATGTAAGGAAAAAAACGTGAGAGTATACACTGTGCACTTAGATACACCTAATATATTATATAACTAGATTTTAGCCCGTGCGATACACGGATTTTATTTAATTGTTAAGTTAAAATAAAACTCATAGATATACTAACTGCTATATTTTATACGTAGTATATTATATTAGATTAGTTTTTTGATTTTGGATTAAATATCATTTTAGATATTTTTATTTTTAACTTATTAGAGTGTTTGATTTTGGATGAAATTGTATACGCGTAATATTAGTAATTAATTTAATTAAAAAATAAATTTGAAATCTTATTTTTCATTGGCCGAAACCATTAGATTTTCTACGTGGCGCTCTAATGTTGGATTAGTGTTTGATTGTGGTTTGAATTTTATTATAGATTAGTGTTTGGTTTTGGATGAATTTTATTTTAGATTTATTTTTTAATTTTTGGAGTGTTTGATTTTGGATGGAGTTGTATATATTAGTAATTAATTAATTATATTATCTATATGGCACCTAATTAATTATCTACGTGACAGTTGATTTTTTTAATTCAAAAATAAATTAGAAATCTTATTTTTCATCGGCCGAAACCAATAGTAATCCTAGTTGGAACTCTAATATTTCAGAAAATATATCTCATATATATATATAATATTAGATTTAATCGCTTTAAATTTTATTTAAATTTCTTTTAAGTTTTGATATTATCATTCCCCCGTGCTAATATACGGGCACACACTAGTATCTAAAGTGCTAAACCGATAACATTGCCAAGCGTTGTTGGGCCTTAACATTTGTACTTATTTTACTGATTTTAGCATTTTTACTCGTATCAAATAGAGTGGGCTGCCTACTGGGCTGTTTGGTTTTGAAAAATTAAGTGTACAAAACCAATCCAAGCCGTTCAGTTCTCATAGATAAAATAGTCATCGAACGGCAGATAATAACGCCACGTCAGCAATCCATGTAGCACGACGAAGGCGGGACGTAAAATTCAATAGAGCGCCAAAACGGGAAAAAACAAACACAATTCAAAATTGAAAACCCCCCAAAAGAATTGAAATTAGAAAAAAAGCACTCAGAATTCTTCCCTCCATTACATAAAAAACTCCCTCCTTATAAACCAAATTTACGCCCTTCTCAAATTTCAAATCTACCATTTTCTTCAATCTCTCTATACTTTCTCTCTCCCGATTCTCTCTCTAGAAGCTTGAGTTGCAGAAATGGCAGGAGGATCGTCGAGCAGCAACCCGCCGAAGCAGAGGAAGCGAGTGGAGGCTGATACGCCTGAATCGTCGTCTGCTGCTGCGGCTACTCTTTCGATTAGGCGTGCTAAGGACGGCAGTGCTTTTTCTCGCTGGTATTGCTATTTTCTCTTTCCTCTCTCTCTCATAGCTAGGGTTTTGGTTTTTGTTTTTTAGTTTTTTGCCTTTTATGTTGTTAAACCCTAGATTCTTCCGAAGTTAGGGTTATTGATTTAGTACGTTCGATGCTTGTTATCTGTTGTTGAACTTTTAGAATGTTTTGATGCGCGGTTTGTTTCGATGAATTTTGAATAGTATTTCTCCGGTTTTATTGTGTAGATCTGCATTTTACTGTATTAAACTTGATTAATTTGGTTGCTGCTTTGAGAACGGTGGAATTTGTACTTCCTTCTTAGTCGATTGAATGATTGCTGAAAATCCAGCGGTTATTGTGGTGTTTACTTAGCTAATTTAATTTAATGTTAGCTGTTGTTTTTGCAATTGATACTGTTGGAAATAATGGTTCTATTTGATGAATCTGTGTATAGAAACGGAGAGAATGTTAGTTTTGAGAGCTTCGAAGTGTATTTTTCAAAAAATAATAATTAAAGTTCTCCATGTGTTTTGCCTGCTTAATACTTGGTTGACTTTGTTCCTGCTTTGAGTATGCTGATATTTATTCCTGATGACAAGATGATAGCGCCATTGCTGGATTTCTTATGTTGATATGATGTTTATATTGCTAGCTAAGCTGAATGTTGGTTTAGCTGTTGTATTGGTGATTTGCTAGCGTTGATGTAAAGTTGGTTTAATCAGAGACTGTTTTCATAACTTTGGCAGTGAGGAATGCAAAAGCAGCGTGCCTGTAGCTCTCATTGACATGCACAGCTGCAGTGTTGATGCGAAAATCAAAATGAGTCTTGGTATGGTTGTTTTCATGTTGTGATTGATCTGATTTCATCCTCTTTTTCGGTTCATTCTATGTTCATGATGTGTTAGATGATGAACTCAATTCATTTTTGCTCATCAGATGCAACGACCGTGGAAAAACCAGCTGAGATTAAGAAGAAGCCAGCTGAGAGGTTTAATTCTGTGTTTGATCATTTAAAGTTCTACTAGTATTTTTTTGGATTGTTGTTAGTAAACAAACCTTCTACACTTGATTTTCAGGAAGAAACCAGCCTCATCATCTGCAGCAGGTGAGTCGAAGTCGAAGAAGAGAAAGCTTAGCAAAGTGAAGGACCCTAACATGCCAAAGCGCCCAATGAGTGGCTACTTTCTTTTCTTGTAAGTTCCTTGTGTTAATACTTAATAATTCATTGAATGTTTATTATCCCTCTTTATACTTGTGAAAATTGTGCTGAAGTTCTGCTAATTTTTTTGGTTGATAATAGGGAGGATTTCCGAAAGGTGTACAAGGAAGAACATCCTGATTCCAAGGGTGTCAAGGAGGTTGCTAAGGAAGCTGGAGCAAAATGGAAGTCCATGACTGATGAGGTTAGTTTTGGTGTATTAATCTGAAGTTTGAAGTTTAACCTCTTCTTTTGATGGCACTGATTACAGAATGTTTGTGTATTTGGTGTTGATGCAGGAGAAGAAGCCATATCAGGATAAATATGCAGAACTCAAGGTGGAGTATGAGAAGGCTATGGAGGCTTACAATGCTAATAATGACGAGGTAAAACCATTGTTACCTTATTTGCTAGTACGCGAATGGGTATGGTTACTCAATTTGCTACCTAATTTGCTAAATTAAACCAAAAGTGTACCATTTTCATACTATAGTTCGTTTTTTCGGTTTGTGGTTCGTTGGACAATTAGAGAATTATGTAACACTGGGTAGAACATACCACTATAATTGCATCATTGTCTATGTGATTATGCTGACTCCATTTTTAACACTTCTCATCATTTCTTATGCAACAGGAACCCCAGGATGTTCAAGCTGAAGAACTGTGTGATGAAGATGCATAGGTATTCACTATTCAGACAGGAAGTTGGAAGTAGGTCTTTTTTTTGTGTGAGAAGGTTAACTGACTATGGATATCTTGTAAATTTCGGGTCTCTTGTTTATGACTAGGGGAAGTATAGCAGTAGTTTATGAATATTTCCAGAAAACAGTAGGGTTTCCTCTAATGGGAATGTTATGCATTTATGCTGAATGCTTATCATTAATGAAATTCAAATCCTTTTTAGTTTACCGTTTGTTTTCAATACTCATCTAAATTTTCTCTTATGCATTGATCCAAATTTAGTACACCATTGTTTAACTGTTTGGCTTTGTTTGGTAAGATGTAAAACATTTTCGTGGCAAAAAATATTTCCTCTTTTCCAATCGTTTTACGTTGTTTGATGTGATGTAAAACAATTTTCACCTTTTCCATTTGAAAGTTCTTACCCCCCTCTCCTTTCTTCCCCTCAATCTCCACCATCTTCTCCCATTTTCTTTTACAAAACCAAACAAGGAAAACTAGTTTGGAATTGTGTTTTCCCTTGAAAAATGTTTTCCCTGAAAAATCATTTTGCACTGAAAACGTTTTACACCAAACCAAACGGAGCCTTAGTCTTTCAAGAGGTAGCTTAGTGAAATCAAACTTTAAAGAGTTAAGCAAAAGTACAATATAGGATGCTTGTGAGGCAAGCATCAGAAAAAAAGAATGTAGTAGTAGACTATTTCTGTTTGTTACAAAGAGTCAGCATATTACTGACCAATTTAAGTTCCCCTCTTTCCCTTACAAGGAAGTAAAGGCTTACCACACAAACACTGGTTATGTGCATAAGCTGCAGCAGCAAACACATTTAAAGGTCTACCTTGTGGTATATCTCCACACAATTTATTTGACCTAAAACTCACATGCCTCAATTTTGTGATTCTAAGCAAACTACTCGGAATTTCCCCTCTGAGACTGTTAACAGACAAATCCAACCATTGCAGCTTCACCAGCAACCCTAAACTTGATGGAATAACCCCGGAAATATGATTTCGCGAAACATCAAACCTCTGTAACTCAACCAAGTTTGATATCAAGTTTGGTATATGCCCAGAAAGCTTGTTACTCCCTATGTTGAGTACCTTCAAATTCAACCCTTCCTTAAATTCAGGAATATTGCCTGAAATTCTGTTTTTTGAGACGTCAATAACTTCGAGGAATCTTGTTGTGTGGTCATTGAGGATTCCCGAGAGTGGACCAAAGAACTGGTTTGAGCTTAGATCAATAGAAGATATCCCTTTCGGCAACACGATTCTCGAAACATCGAATTTGAGTTGGTTGTTGGATAACTTGAGAAACTGTAAATTCGACATTCTTGTTAAAAAAGTGGATAACCCGTTTACAAAATGGTTGTTGGAGAAGTCAATGGAGGTTAAAGAGGTTGGTGTTCTGAAACTTGGTAGAGTTCCTATTAGGTTACAACCAGCTAAATGGACTGCAGTAAGTTCTTTGTTCCTAATCCAATCAGGAACTGTCCTTAAACTGAGACTATTGTAGGACAAGTCAATTGACAACAAAGATGGCAACCCTTTAGCAAGGGTACTTGGCAAAGGATTTGTGATTCCATTTCTTGATAAATTCAAGTACCATAAATTCTCTAATTTAGCAAGAGTTTCAGGTATTTGACCTATAATATGATTATTACTAAGGGAAAGACTTGTGAGAGATTTAAGGGCACCAATTTGTTTAGGGATCTTTCCTATGAGGTGGTTGTTGCTCAAAGAAACACTTGAAAGCGCGGTAAGGCTGCATAATGAAATGGGTATTGAACCAGAAAGATGGTTATAAGAAAGATCAATGTAAGTCAGATTATGAAACTGCCCTAAAAAACCAGGTATTACCCCAGAAAGTAAGTTGTGACTAAAATCAAGAAACTGCAAACTCTGAAAGTTTTTGAAGGTAGTTGGGATTTCACCTGTAAGGTAGTTTTTTGCTAAATTGAGCTGGATTAGACCCTTAATATTTCCTAAGCTAGGTGGGACCCGACCCTTGAGACGGTTTCCACCTAACACAAGGGTCTTAAGATTAGGAAGACGGCCTATGTTTGTAGGGATAGGTCCTACGAGAGAGTTACCCTCCAACACGAGCTGATTTAAGTGTCGTAAACTAGAAAGAGTTGTAGGAATATTTCCTCGAATGTACTTCATTCCACTTATTACTAACACTTCAAGGAATTGTAGGTTACCTAAATCAGGTGATAATGTACCCTCCATGTAAATTTCATCACTGTCAGAAGGTTTCTGAAGTGATAACACTGTGACTCTTTCTGTAACTGGGTTACATTCAACACCTTCCCAGCTTCCTCCGCAGCAATCGGGACCCACCCATGACTCGAGAATGCCGGTTTTGTCCTTGATGATCTTCGCCTTAAAGCTTAGTAATGCAGCTCTATCAGCTGCATTACAACCTGAGTTGTTTGTCTGATAAGTTTCTGATTTTGATAACTGAACAAAGGATGAAAGAATCAGTATGAGGTTCAGAATCAGAACCCATATCAGATTCTGCATTTTGGAAAGTGGGTTTAAATTTGTTTTTTTGAAAGTGATAAAAAAGAATGAGAAAGATGAATTAGTACGATTTACTGATTTAGAAAGTTGCATATAAGTAGTGTGAAAGAAACTAGCTAGTGTAAAATCAGTGATTTAATTAAGTTCACATGAATAATGAAACATTTGTCAATTCCTGACCGTTTGATGGAAAATATAAAAATTCACGGGGAAGGGTTAAATTCAAATCGAAACGTTGGAGCGCACAATAATTCAAATGTTAGGGGTTAACTTTCAAAGTTTCAAGAGTTAAATTTTGAGGCTCTGCTACTCTTTTGTCTTTCCGCTCGTCGTGGTTGATTGCCTTTTGTTTTTTTAATTTCAAAGATAGACGACTTATTACCAATTTATTACCAATTGTTTCATAGCTAACATCTTTGTCCATTTCAACATTCTATCACTCACCTACAAAAGATGGGTAGCTATTTCAACTCGGAAAAAAAAAACATTCTACCGGTGGAAATAAAATACCAAGTGTTCGAGCGAGTGTCCAATTGGTTTCACACTTTGATAAATCTAATTAGACTTATCAAGTCAGTATTAGCAAGAAATTAGACTAAATTAGAAACAATAATAATTTATCAAGCTCAACGGCTAAAGTATAAATGTCCTCATAAATAACTACCAAATGAAGATGTCAAAGCGTGCCAATTTATTAGTTTGTAAACTTTTATTTAGTAAGACTAGTTTTATTACTCTCTATCAAGCTAATTTAAAACTAAAAGGAGTTTTTTTTTTTTTTTTTTTTTTTTTTTTTTTTTTTTTTTTTTTTATATATAAAATAAACTTACGAGGCTGGTTTAATCTTATATTCTTATTTATGTGTCATATTAACAAAAGTCTTTTACATTCTACACAAATCAACCTCATATGCGGTGACTGTTTTTTCAAACCACGAAGTACTCAAAATGCCGACCTATTATCTACCCGTTCCTTATATCAATATATATTTACTTAGTTTAGCGAAACATTTTCCCTCAAAAAAGTTTACCAAAACATTTTTCAATTTACTAAGTGTTAGATATCAAATACATCATGGACTTTTTTGTTTGTTTATTACCAACTCATTACCATTATGTTCTCCTTAAAAACGTAGCGTAATAAACTAATAAGCACCTTCATCGCCAACCACTTCTCCTTAGTTACTATTCTTAGTCCAATATTCAAGAAAATGAAAAAGACTAGGATATACCCGTGTGATGCATGCATGAGTTAAAACTAGATTTAGTTACAATGAATATGATATACTACTTCGCTTATTTGCAATTGATTAAACTATTTGAGGTTGTAAGACTTGTAACTCATAACTTACGACTTAGGTCAAGATAATGCTATTTCATCCTTTCATTTTTTCCACCTTTCTTGGAGGAAACATTAGGTGAGCAATTTTGTACTCATAGTTTTTGAATGAATATGGAAAAATACTCAACTGTAATTATAAACTATTGAGGTTACGTTGTAACTTAAGAGCGAACACAAACGTTGTTATCATCCTTACGCTTCTTCTACCCAGTTTTTCATTGAAACTGACCAATTTCTTTTCAATATTTCCCTTTATTTCCCCCACAATCTTTCTACAAATAGTCTGTTTGACAACAGATTTAAGAACGTAAATAATAAGATGTTGAAAGACACCTTAAATAACTAAACATGATTGACAATTTTTTTTATTGGAGGTGATGAAATGAACTTAAGTTAAGATGTACTTTGAGTATATTTAAATTTAAGGAGCTTAAATTTTCATTGCATCAATCTACATTGTTCTAGAAGAAAAGGGAATGGGATAGCCAGGCTAGACCTAAAATGACCTAAAGTACAAGAAGGAAACTGATTTCCTATAAAAACTTTATGGTGTTGCCTTATTATATACTTCATATTCCATATATCAATCTGATTTCAATTGTTTCAAAAACTTAAGTCTAAAAATAAGGTCTAGTCAAATACAATTCACAACTAAAAGCAAGTTTTAATTGCATAAGTTCAGTTAATTTCATAAGAAATATAAGCTTAATTAAGTAAAAATCAAGTGAATAGAACACACCCCTATTTTAGTTAGTTCATTTTTACCTAGTCAACATTTTGAAAATGAACTACTTTTTCTTTTCTAACTTTTACTACATAGTATGCTCGAAGAAAATATCAAAAGAGATTTTACACAATATTATATCAAGTTTTTAAACCTCCAAATATCCAATATCCTTTATATAATTTCTGTCATGTTTATTTTTAAATAACGTAAAAAATCAAAATGATCTATCGTGAAACGGAGGGAGTAATTGCATCAAATTATAACAATTCACAATCCACCTTAATCGCTTTTCTAAATCGACGATTTTTCTATATTTTCTATGCAATCTCAAACTTGGCAAAAGAAACGTCAATAGATTAGAAAATAATGCAAATATACCACTTGCAACAACATATAAAAAAAAAAAAAAAACTCAGAGTACGTATGGTCTGAGTTATCACAAAGCAAAGACTGAACAAGAGGGCATATTTTCTGGCGCAACAAAAACAATTACTGACAGAGATATAACATGAATTAGCCAGTAGGTCATTTACCAAGAATTCACCCCCCTCCCTAAAAATTTTGACATTTGAAAAAATCACATCAATTAATAATTATACAAGTCTTAAATTCTGAAAGACAAATTGGTCTATAAGAAATATGGAACCCCTGTTCTTGGCCCCCTCATCTGATTGTTCTCTTCTGTCTCCGTAAAGAACTTCACTTCCCTCTCCTGTTTACACAACACCAAACAACACTTAACTGTGTTTCAAGTTGACACGGCAAATAAATCTTCCAAGAAGATAGCTACGAAACAGGAATGCATAATCTATAACCATGCCTTTGCACATAGACTCATATGAAAATGCAGTGTCAAAACTGGTCACACAGCAATCATCCATTCAGATGACTGAATCACCCACGTTCTTCCAAAATTCAACCTACTAGCATTTATGTGTATGCACTTAGGCGCCATTTGGTTTGGTGTAAAATGTTTTTAGTGTAAAAAGATTTTCCTTGGAAAACATTATTCAAGGGAAAACACAATTCCAAACAAGTTTTCCTTTGTTTGGTTCCTTAAAAGAAATGGGAGAAGATGGTGAAGATTGAAGGGAGAAGGGAGGTAAGGAGGGAAGGTGAAAAAGTGGTTCCCACCCTTTCAAATGTAAAAGGTTTTTCCACCTTTGAGGGAGTCATGGAATATTGTTTTTCATCCCTTGCTAAACCAAACGTAAAATGATTGTAAAGAGGAAGATCGTTTTCCATGAAAACGTTTTACACCCCCTACCAAACGGAGCCTTATTGTGTTAACATAGGAAAATCCTATTACACCTAGCACCTTAAAACTCCTGCATGCAACATGCAAGTTCACGTCGAGTCCTGAAGATTCCAGTTTCAAACAAGACTCTAGAGAAGCCCACAGGTACCACCATTTGCAGATTGGTTACACTGTGATCCAAAAGAAAAACACCAATCTACAGAACATAAGCATCAGATGTCCAATGACATAAGAGCCATAAATGTGAACCACAAAAGAGAGAAGGTTGGTTTGGAGCTACTAAAAACTATACTAAACATATAAAAAGAATAAATCATAAGATGAGCCGAATCATGAAGCATGGACATGATTGCGGCTATAGACAGCAAAAGGAAATTGGTTGTCTTTTCGCAATTTGTTGGTGGTGAATGCACAAGCCATTCCCTTAAGCGTTTTTGTAGTTTTTTTTTTGATGGGATGTAGTTAATTGTCCTTTTGAGGTTAAATAAATTCAGCAAAGATTCTTAAAAAAAGTAAGTAAATCAAATAGTAAGAAAAGAAGCACCACACAGGAAAGAAAAGGCAATTTTTTCTGATGACAACAAGTCAACGCAATCAAGTTATTTCACTACTTAAAAGCTTAAAAGAACTTGAGAATTGCAAAATTAACCACAGCAAGTCACTGTAGTCCTGTGGATTCAGAAAATTAAGTACTAACTCACCATATTGTCATTGAAACTCAAAATGGAAGCGACATTCCCACAACGGTAACAGTAATTTGGTGCCGACCACACCTGTAAAGTAAAAAGACCAAATCTCTCAATGGAGTTGTAAGCATCTCAAAAGAAATAGGCGATATAAGCAGCAAATTTTACCGTCACAAGGCCTTTATCTTGAAACATGTACTTAAGACCTTCTTGTACGAGCTGATGAGCTCGACAAACTAATTCAAGATTGTTGATGTGGTTGAACTGCATAAATAGAATCACAAAGGTTAGTCCATTTGTCAAACAAACTGTTCAAACCACATCAAGAATAGATACCTCAGTAGTCACTCTTGATCCGAAAAGCCACCCTGCACCACGAGGACTGACAGCCCACGTTTCAATATCTTCAGGATCACTCCACATAAGGTCACAAAAAGGCCCTTCATGAGGAATTTCACAATTTCGTTCAACAACTCGTATCTGCTTATTGACAAGTGAAAATTTAAATAAAATGAAAATGGAGCTCACAACAAATAAATTATAGATCATATACTCATGCAACCACAGCGCCAAATAAGATAACCAAAACGACGGCAACGCCAGTGTGGAAAATTCAATACCCAGATTTCTTAAAACTAATAATTAATGAAATTTTTGGGTAAAAAAGCTAGAATTTCTTTAAACACAAACAAACAAAGCCAATAACCACAAATAGCTTTTCAGTCTTATCGAAAAAACGCCGTGTTAGAAAACATGCCCACAACACCAGCATATATCACAAATTACAATGAAAGAAGTACATCAGACAAGAACCTGATCAATTGTCCGAATATCAGGAGAAAGACCACCATGAACACATAGCACCTGCAGGATCAAACAGGGATGATAAGCCAAGAGAGGGTGGACAAGGAACACAGGTACTCAGAGGTGTCAGATAATAGCACTGTCGACTTCCAGGATCAAAGGATACAACAGGAAAAAGTGCACAGATGCTGCAAACAGACTCACAGTCTACATCTAACCCATTGGCCATAAAGATTCCAACACAGAGAAACATGTATAAGGAAAACCAGTGCATTTGCTCCAGTCAAAAGCAGGATAATGAATGGAGTCAAATGTACAGTCTCCACACACTTTTGAGCAATATCTTTCTGCAACTTGAACCACTGACCTCCTTGCCAAATATGTATCAGCTACTATTGTAACAAGAGTAAGATATTAAGAAAAACATACAGTTCCATTAATAATTGCTGAGAGAGTCAGATAATCAAAAACATCTGTGCAATATCTCCATGCATTGGCATTTCCATACTTCCTCTGGCATTCATCATAAAACCCATACACCTGAGAAAAGATAGTTATTAATGCATTAATCAAACAAACCTACACAGTAAAAAAAACGTCAAGCAAAAGTCAAGGGTAAGGTGTTCCAGCACTAACTGACAGCATTCATTAAATCTAAATTGCTAGAGAAACCAAGTAGCTCCTACAATAAAAAGACAACTTCACAGAAATATCAGAAGCCTCTAACCTGAGACTAAGAAACTCTTACAATATACATCTTTTACTTCGCAAATATTTCAATATCTAGACAAACTAGACTTGTAGTCCGTCCCATGCAGGGAATCGAAATTCTTTTATAAAAAAATGAACTTAGACATTTGAAACAAAATAATTTTTAAGTAATTAAATAATACCTCATACAATAGAATTATGACTAGTAACCTCATATATTTTCCTCTTGCAGAGATATGGAATCATTTACAATTATACACATGAAATTTCATTTTTATTTCATGTGTAATAACTCGTAATTTATACTTGCCTAATTTTATAAAGGGACACTTGGGCTCCGTTTGGTAGGGCGTAAAACGTTTTCATGGAAAACGATTTTCCTCTTTTCAATCATTTTACGTTGTTTGGTTGGGTAAGGGATGTAAAACAAATTTTCCATAATTCCCTAAAAGGTTGAAAACCCTTTTCCATTTGAAAGGGAGGGAAACCACTTTTCCTTCTTTCCTCCTTACCTCCCTCTCCTTTCTTCCCCTCAATCTTCACCATCTTCTCCCATTTTCTTTTAAATTACCAAACAAAGGAAAACTAGTTTGGAATTGTGTTTTCCCTTGAAAAATGTTTTCCATGGAAAATCATTTTACAATGAAAACGTTTTACGCCCTACCAAACGGAGCCTTGGCGAGTAAGGAGATGTCAAGTGTCAAACTCTTGGCAACTCCATCCGACTTTATATGTTGTTTATTAGATAAAATGACATCTTCATAAACTTGGGTCTCAGAATCTTCAAATTGGATATATTTAAACTTCACAACAATTAGAAACATTGAAAGAGGCTTCAACTGCATAATTTTTTTGGGGGTACATCCCCTCTGCACAGGAACCTTTTCGGCAGCTGTAGCTCTCGTGTTCTGCGGGCAAACTTCACTAAATCTACAGCTACCTCCCTCACAATGTCAAAACACTGTACTATTTCTAGCAAGGCATCTTTGTCATCTCAGTAAACCCTGAACAAACTCCAATTCCAAATCATTGCATTAGGGCATGTTCCATGGCTATAACCGATATTGAAAGTGTTGTCGGAAGATGTCAAAACTGTCTTAGGCCACTAGAAAGCTAATCAATGCATCTTCTTCAAATAAAGAACTAGCGCACATACTACACATTAGCTTTTTACTTACAATCATCAGTTGCTGCAAATAGCTGCACTATTCCAAAATCCAAATATACCCTCAACTCTGTTTATTGACAACAGTAACACAGAACTCGAAATTTCAATGTATTTTCCCATCTTATGACCACCTCTAACCCTTCATGTTCTTCAAATGTCTAATCACCAGTCCCCTTTCCTAGTAAACCAGACAAACCCATCAGAAGCTCCAACAAAGTGCGCTGTCAAGTCTCCATCAATGTAGTCCAGCTGTATTCAATCATCTATTATATACATATGATGACAGCCCACCATTTACTTCTCAATTTTCATCCTCAGAGAAAACATATCGTACTAGGGAACAAAAGAAATCAACAGCTTTCTCACGTGTCCTCAATTTTCTTCAAGAGATGAGTCCATGTTACCAACTAACTTCCTCTGAAGCACAAGATTCTCAAAACATAAAAAATTGCTTCACATGTCAAAAAAGAAAAGTTCCGGACATGTTCTTTTCACCTGAAACTCAAAACTTATGTGATCTATACTTACCCGAACTTATTGGCCCTTCTTTGAACTTATAAGCCCTTTTGTGGCCTTCATCTAAACTAGACCTATTAACTTAAAGGCAAAAAAGTATGCCTTAATCCCTTCAAATTATCAGACTAAGCAGGAATTTCTTTATACACATATATCTGAACTAAGTGCTCCAAATTAAACTTGTTCACATTTTCCTAGATGTCATATTTTTATCGAATGACTTCACCGATTTATATCCCCACAAGAGACCGAAAGAAAGAACAAAAAAAATAAAAAAGGTTAAACAGGGGGGGGGGGGGGGGGAATCATGAGGGGAGGGGGTAGAAGCAAGAACTATTACGAACAAGAAAATAAACGAAACATATGCCAGGAACATACTTGAGTAAGCTGCCTGCTTTCATGATTTCCACGCAAAAGAGTAATGTTGGCAGGATACCTGGCCAAAGAAAACAATAAATAGTTTCACCAGCTTTGAATGAAGTATGCCTACATAAAATACTTCAGAATAAAGAAAGCACAAAACATTGCATTTATTAATTACTTGTTGATATTAGCAATTCGAGAAAATGTAGTAGAGTACACTAATTAAGAAATGACTCATAGCCTTTGACAGATTATTGAAAAAGCATAAAATTCTATGGAGAGCAATGCAAATAAGAAGAAAGCAAAGTTCTTCAGAATTCACCCCAAACAGAAGCTTAATTACATCATACATCAGGAAGAAACGATATGCGATGCAAACTTTACCTCTTCATGCCAGCGGAAAGAGATATTTAGAAAATTAATGACCTTTTTCTGAAAATTAAGGCTAGATGCCTAGATACAACGATGATTAAATAATACTTCAATTTCAATATCTTTAAGCAAGTGTACAAGACCATGATGTACAGACTACAGAGCCATCATGGATGCCAATGTCATCGAGCATAGAAAAAGCCAATGCATCCTGTTTTCCTATAGTAATAAAATATACTACTATTGCCTTGGTTCCACTAAGCAAAATTTATTCCTAACAATAACAGTGGACCCCAGTGATCTGAGAGATATGTTAACTGGTTCAGACACAAAGCACCCAATGGTGGTTCAGAGGCATCAATAAAACCAGCTTTTTATAATTAGTCAAGTAGTTGTTATCTTCCCCAGGAATAGGAAAAGCTGTCCAGAATTGCATGCATATATTTTTATTTAAACCCCTAAGTCTGTGTTGTTCATAAATCACATATATAAGACATGATAGTTGGATTGCAGCCAAAGTAATAACCCAGTAACAAGAATCACAAGCACTCATTTTTACTTTCAGCAACAAAGGGGATCAAAACCAAAACTAATAACAAGAACCATAAGCATTACAGATTTAAGGCATACCTAGCTTTAAGAAGCAAAAGGATTGTGAAGACTTCAAGACTATTGTAACCTCGGTCAACAAAGTCTCCCTGTGAAAAGATTTGAGAGAATACAGGTCAGTGGAGCTAAGCAAGAACAGAATAAATGTTAACGACCAAGCAGGCAGCGTAGTGTTTGCAACTAATACCATAAATATGTAATTAGTCTCTGGAACATGACCACCAGTCTGAAAAAGTTTCATTAAATCGTGGAATTGACCATGGATGTCACCGCAGACAGTGACTGGACTATTGACAGGCTGCACGTTTGACTCCTCAATAAGTATCTCTTTCACCTGACCCATTCCAATTACACATATACGCAGAGATAAGATCAGTATGAACAAAAAATTGACAATTATATGAGCTCAGACAGAAAAGGAACCAATTTAGATGAGACACCGAGAAAACGGATAACATTAAGGTTAAACTCTTGCCATAAATGATGAAGTGGATGATGATAATGTAAACACCCAAAAAGAAGACTAGGACAACAATTAGAGATGAAGAATCTTACAAATTCGAACAACTTCGGTAAAAGAAATCAAGAAGTACACACCCTTAATATTTGTAGACAAGTAAACTCACTTTGTAAGAGCCGATGACTATACGTTGTACATATTCCACATAACTAAGAAAGCAAACAAAGCTTAAATATTGCCCAGAAACTACATTACTCCTTCCTCAATCATGACATAACGTGTCCAAATGACAAACATTTAAAGTTCAAACCAAATCTTCTCAAAAAAGTAACCCTGATATCATTGACCCTCCAGGCTGACCAACATCACCCAAAGCGCTACTTCTTTCTTACAAATTTGCAGGTATGGCACTAGACAGGCTGCTTCCAAAAGTAAAAATAGAAAATTGAAGCTAGACTTTGTTTTTCTCAGAAAAGCAATTAGTGCCATAAGAACGTAACAATCATTCTAAAATTTGATGTCACTAAATAAACACAGTCATGCAACTATATGCAAGCTAATACAAAAAACAACTAATTATCCTGATTTTCCTTTTCCTTTTCTTTCCTACATGAGGATTTTACTCAATAAATATCTCACGAAACCCAAAGCAGCAAATTAAAAAACCCTACCACTGCCAATATCGACTATTGTATTAAAGCACTCTCTTAAAAAAAGCCAATTGCAAATAGATGAAGCTACAAACAGGTTGGCATCTTGCTCTACAAATTTGAAAAACCAGGCTAACCAGCTATTTGTAAGTATGATATACTGCTAATACAACCCCTTTCTTCGTCAAATACCGATGACATGATCACAGAGAAATTTCTATATAAACTTGGTGGACACATCAACCTTCACTGACCATCATCAGACTCATTAGTCATCATCCCAAAGTCCTAATCCTTTCAAGAAAATTCAAACATTTCAGCACTAGAACAGCCGTTCCGATAAGTATAATTGGAAGTATCGAATTCTATTATTGCCACAAAGATTAATCCACTCACTAAAAAAACATAAATGTAACTAAGAATTCTCATGAAAGTTTGCTTGTTGATAGATTCAAAGCAGCGAAAATTTGATATAACCAATGAATTCAGCAACAAACACAATCCAAAATCCACATACAAGTTGGCAATTCAAGAAATGCAATAGAAACAAATCTTCAATACCAAACAAGTCTACCAATCATTTCTCCTTAAATCCAAATTAGAAAACCAAAATCACGGAAGAAACATTGTACAACTAATCAATCAGAAAAAAGCAAAAACTGGAAGGATTAAGGAACCTAATTTATGGATTCAAAAAAAAAAGAGTGAGGAGAGAGAAAAATACATATTCGCAGAGAAGCTGAAGCTCGTCTTCGGCCAAATGTTGGCCTTCTTTGACCTTAACGATCCATTGGTCCAAATCCATGGTGTGATTCTACCCTAAAATTGATAGTTTTACGAACTCAATCTCACAATCTCTCTCTCTAAACTCTTGAATTAGGGTTTTCCAAATGAGCAATTGGAGGAGAGAGAAAGGTAGAAAGGGTGATTCAAAGGGAGTAACAGAAGAGTGACGACGCTTTGGGAGATCTTGAATTGGGGTTTTGCCGGGCACTTTCACACGCCGTAAATCAGCCTCACAAACCACCACGCACTTGGCAAATCCCCCTGCACCCTAAATTATGCCTATCAAATCAAATTCTTTCTGTACCCGTGTTATGACATTTTATGACCGCATTTGTCAATCAGTTGTTTATTGTTGGCTGTCACGCTTGTTTTAAGGTTACTTGATTTTTCATTAACTTTGATAGTTCGATGTCATACAACTATACAAGTAAAAATCATAAAGATTTGATACAATAAAAGTATTTTGTAGCTAATTACAAGGATGTTTTAGAAGAAATGATACCATTATTTTGTTAAAGTTATGTTCTGTTCAACTTATTTTCACTTGGCTCCGACAAAATAAGTTCAGATAATATAAGTTCCGAAACATAAAATTTTTTTTCAGAAAATTTCATACAAATTTAAGTTTATTTCAGACAACATAAGTTATTTTCAGATAAAATAAGTTCAGATAAGTTCAATTAAGATAAGTTCAGATAAAATAAGTTCAGATAAGTTCAATTAAGATAAGTTCAGATAATATAAGTTTAGATAATATTAGTTCAGAAAAAATAAGTCGAATAAAACATAGCCTTAGTTGTAAATGACATAGAGCCACATTGAGCATTGATATTTTTTATAAAATTATATTTGATCACACATTTTGAATTTAGTGTAATGATTTTAACGAACTCAGTTAATTAGTTGATAAGGTTAGTTCTTCGTTGCTAATGTTTATGTAATTATTCATCAATCTTGTTCTGAGTTGGGTTAAAATATTGGTCGTGTTATTGATCCGAGTTTAATTGGAATATGATATTGTGAAAACGTTACAAACAACCACTGCGTCATGGGAACAAAAAGTTAATGATTTTAAAAGTCTGATACGTATCATTTCAAATTAAGGTTAAAGGTCATGTGACAATTAAAAAAATTAGTTAGACACATCTTATTATCATTATAATATCAACAACGTATTTGTAGTCACCATAATAAATTCGGAATAGGATTTTTAAATTCGAGGAAAGACTTAGTTTCTATAGAACAACCATAGGAGAAAAGTTCAAAAATTCTTCGAATCCTTATGAATAAAAGGTAGTTAACTAAGGTATTGTTCTTTTAAACTGGATGAATATGAAGCGAGCAAACCTTAATTATTTATAGAGTTAAATTGAACTTAACTGAACTATAAACTTAATTTAGTGTTAAATGAATTGAACTTAACTGAACTGAATGCATTGGACATAAACTAAACTGTACTGGACTGAATGTATTGGACATAAACTAAACTAGACTTGACTTTGACATGAATAAGTTGTTATTGCGCAACACAATTCATAACTCTCATAAGTGATTGATTTAACAATTACCTTGTATAATTAGAACCAATAATGTTTTGGCCTCGATTGAGGGTCTATGTACACTATCAATATGTCATATGCTTGAATTCCCCTCCCCGTTTATAATGCCCCGCTTTAAAGTACTACTCCGATCACAAGAAAGAGTTAAGCGAGAAATGAAGGGACATATATAATGGTGGCATTAAGTAATTGCGCATGTGACTAAATAGGTGATATGGGAGCATCAAAATCTCATTCCCTTCCCACCTCTACAAGCTAATGACCAGCTAAGTGAATAATCAGCAACCTTTTTACTGCTTTATAATTATACAACCATCCTGCTACTAAACTAACAGGAGGTTGTTTGGTTGGGAGTAAGAGTTGGTGTTCTTGGGTCCTAGTTGTGTGTTTGTGTATGAGATTTGGTGTTGGTAAATCTCATTTTAGGTTAGTGATGGGAATAGTTCTCACCACTTTCAAAAACCCCGATTTGAACGCTGCTCCCCAAATGTTTTTGGGGATTCATAGTATGCTTACCAAGTCACTTTTAGTGACTAGTTTCTATTGTGAGCAAATCATAAGGACTTCTCAACCAGGATTGCCTGTTTACGTTGTTCTGTCACTCCCCTTTTCGTCTCCCAAGTTGGGTTCTCAATGCCTCTAGTGGTATGTCACCCCTGTTTTCGCTCGACCTTTGTTAAGGAAATCATTGTTTTTGATGGAAACAAAAAGCATCAGGAAGCATATGTGGTTTATGCTTTGGCACGCTTACACTTCAAAGGTGTACTAAGCAAGGTTATCCCGACAATCAAGAGCCGGCAGAAGAAGGGAACTCCATCTCTATAAGTGTTAGTGTATGTTATTTTGTTTGGTATGTAAGCAATGTAAGGGTCTTCCATGGCCCTAGTGATTTAGTTTTAGTTTTAGTTTGTGTCTGTACTTGTAGTTTGTAATGCTTTTATTTTATGCAATTAAGCTTATGTCAAAAAAAAAATACTAACAACGAACAACTGCGATGATGCTGACAACACGACATCAAAGGCTGATAAGGTGGGTGATACACCTGATACCTATCCTGCTACTCTACCAACAACGGCGGACACGACACCACGACACACTCATCACACTCATCCTGCTGATCATCCAATGAGGTATGAGGAAGTGGCGGTTAACACCACTGGTGAAGATGTTGAAGACCACGAACAAGAAATGGAGGATATCAAATGTTTTGGTGGTGCCTGATTTAGTGTCTGAATCAGATTCTGAAGATGTTGGTTACAGACCTTCTTCTAACTTCATGGAGCATCTGAAAGAGCCACTTTTAGATATACAGGTCACTCAACATTGGCTAGATCAAACTTAGCTGAAGAGTTACTACCAAAAGAAAACTAAAAAGGCGGACTTTAAAGCCAAATAAAAATTAACAGAGTTACTACCACAGTACCACCCTTTCGCATGGTTTCAAGCTGCGAAATTCCACAGCTTATCCATGGAAAGCTTTAAGCTTGCATTGCAGTTTGGCATCTCCGTCTTGGTTATCACGTGTCCTTGTGCTCTGGGTTTGGCAACACCAACTGCAATTATGGACTTCATGCTTGGTACTGGAGTTGGGCTACCTAAACCCTACACCTTAATGATTCCGCTCAACTTCTGATGATGATGTTGAGAGGGGGGTGGGGAGGGGGGGGGGGGGGGTGAGCACCATGCCCCTATCCATGGTTAAAAGTACTTTTTATTATTATTGAATTTCATATCTTGAGCAAAATTTAACAGGCCAAGATCCATCGTAATTCATAAATATAGTTTCATAGCCTATGTAGGATTCGAACCCACATCATTATGTAATTGCACACCGCTCTACCAATTGAGCTAATAGGCTTTACGATTAGAAATTAATTTCATTATTCAGCAAAATTAATTGCAGACACATTCTGTATTTCTGTTATAATAGGAAAGGAAATGACAGACATATTAGTTGACAATGACAATTTTGAATTATTAGATCTAGGACTGCTAAATTCCCTACGTCAACACTGATGGAAATGGACAGACGCAAGCAGCAAAATTAGTTGCAGTTATTATAAATACTAGTCTGTGACGTGCTAATGCACGGAATTTCTACAAAATTAGAAAGCTAATAAAAAAAGAGCATTAATTTTAGTTTCCTTCTTTATTCATATTATTACTCCGTATTTAAATTGACTAAAGTTTTTAAAATTTTCCTTTTTGTTAGTATTTTTTTTCCTCTTGTTGATATTTAATTTCATGCTTTGGTTGTTTCCTATTTGGTTCAGCTTAATCTAAGGGAATTAAGGGTGATGACGTGGAGTAGCTGTGGTTTGAGAATTGGGGTTTCGGAGGCCTCTTATTCCTCACCACTCTACTTAATAATATAGATTTGTTAGGATACTTTCGTCTGTATCTCTTCTCTCACAGTGTTCTCTCCCACTCTAATCTTCCACGTGCAAATTCAATAAAGGAACCCAAGTAGCATGATCTCTGCTGATAATATTCAGCATAAAATCTGCAGTAACCAGCTTTAGGTACATTGTTGACCGACTCCAGTGATGTTCATAACTCCAAAAACAAGACTACAAGAGTTCCCACCTCCCAAGTCCTTAATATTGAGGTCGTTGTGAATGGCTAATGTAACCTCTCAAAGAAACGTGAATTTTGAAGTAACATTACATTTGATAAATATGTCACCAAGGGCCAGATTACTACCACTCAACTTTCTAAGCCCGCACTTAGAGTAATACGTCTGTTTTTCCATGGGAATTACATGAATAACTCACCAGCATAGGAGGTACCTTGAAGTCATATTTCAGACACATAGCAGCATATTAACTCCTTTAGTTTCCAAACGCCAAGGTGATAGGATCATAGAAGTATATTATTTTAGTATTTTAACTCTTGATTTTATGTTAACAGACTTAACATTTTACGAGATTTAAGGGTATTTTAAGTTATTTTCCTTCCTAGACGTCAGCTACTACTATAATATCTGTTTTTGTCTACAGGAAGGCGATATTAGCACGATGTTTGACAAAGAGTTGAAGATACCTTCTTAAGTAAACATAAATAGCCCACTTAAAGAAAAGAGCCCAACTTATCTACACGGGAAATAAGGGGCTGATCTCTAAGCAAGAGAAGTAGAGAAAATAAAGAAAATGAGAGAAAGGAGAAGAAGAGCTTATCGGATGCAGTTGAGTATGGCTTGAACACTGTAAACGGATAGGTGTGCCTCCCTAAACTTGGGCTGCCTCCCAGGAGCACTTTATTTATTATCGTTAGCTTGACGTTAAGCTTCATCCTTAATCAACCGACACCAATTGAATTAGCCAGCTTCCCATCAAAGTCACTTCTCTTTGCATGCCCAAATGGAGTGGGTAATGGCTTACTTATTCCTGCAAAACTCATGCTCTTGACAATAAAACATGTTAGCACAAACAGGGTTGGGATAAAAATTATTGAAGTTAACCATTTCCCCATCAAATTCCATTGACAGTTTTCCACCTCGCACATCTATCTTAGTTCGAGAAATATTAAGAAACGGCCTCCCTAATAAGATCGATGTAGGAGTAGGAGAATTTTCATTAACCATATCAACAATATAAAAAGCTGCATGAAACACTAAGCTATGAACCTGTACTAAAACATCTTCTATAATTCCATATGGAGTATGAGAATGGTCAGCTAACTCAATGATAACCTGAGCCTTATATATAGATGATCACATGACAGTTACCACAGCTCATAATCTAGCATAGCTTTCTTAATTCTCATATTGCCTATTCTACAAGGGGCTAGGAAAAATACATGGATCCTTGAATTTTAGGAGGGAGTTTAAGTTTACGTTGTAAAATACTCCGTAGTAGACAAGTTGTCTCCTAAGCTTACCTTATCTTCACCTTTAAACTTATTCTTCTGAGTGCACAACTCTTTCAGACAAATTTAGAGGGTGAATGACAAACATAGACTAACATACATGTTTGTAACTACAGGCAAAAAGAAGAGCTAACGAGAAATCCTCGCAATAATGCTATCTTTCTCTTCCTGCATTGCTTACAAGCTCAATCACAGATTAAGAATTTTGTGTCATCTTGCTTTCAATTTTCTTAATTGTTCCTGTTTGTTCTTCCCTAATTACTCCAATCATCACGAATTGATCTAACACTAATAAATACCAGTTCGTTGTTTGATCACAGAGACAAACAACAACATACAACTGATATAATATCTACCCAGAAAATGCAATTCAATTCTATAGACAATAAAATCAAATTATTATTCAATAATTTAACTTTAACATTACCTGACAACCAATTCAACGATGACAATCAGCAATAGAAATCCTTATTAATGGCGAGTGAATTCAAGAAGAATCAGCAACAGATTTCTTCGAGAGGCTAAATGGCGGAACATGGAGGAGGACCACCGCTTCACCGGCATCATTTGGAGGTGGTTGCCATTACAGAACTGCTATAATTTGAACCGTTGGATTCTGTTGTAGTGGTGGACCTGGTGACTGGTAAACCAATTTAATAATACTGTATAAAATCTGTTATTCCATTACCACCAACAAAAACTCACAAAAAATAACCCTAAAAACCAAAAATGGAGACAGAGATCTGGAATTTCATCAAGATATGGGGAATAGCAATCGCTTCAGCCTGCTACTCCTACTCTTTATCCAGAACCTTCCACATCCAAACCGGTATTCTCCGGTTGTTCTTCATCCTTCCCGTCATCTACCTCTTCACTGTCCTCCCACTTTCTCTCTCCTCCTTCCATCTCGGTGGTCCCACCATCTTCTACCTTGTTTGGCTTGCCAACTTTAAACTACTCCTCTACTCCTTCAACCTCGGCCCTCTTTCTTCCAATCCAAACACCTCCTTATCGCATTTCATCGCCATTGCTCTTCTCCCCATCAAAGTCAACGCCGGTTCAACGCCGACCAAGAAGCGGGACCCACTCGGATCACTTCCTCTGTTTGTTGTAAAATTACTGGCTTTTGCCCTTGTGGTAAAAGTTTATGAGTTTCGCCAAGATTTACCTAAATCCCTTCTTTTGCTTAATTACTGTTGTCATCTTTACCTTGGTGTAGAGGTTACTTTGGGAATTACCGCGGCCTTGGTTCGGGCCAGTTTGGGGTTGGGCTTGGACCCACAGTTTGATGAGCCGTACTTGGCCACCTCACTCCAGGACTTTTGGGGCCGTAGATGGAATCTCATGGTGTCGGACATCTTACGGTTGTCCGTTTACGACCCCATCCGACGTGTTGTCTCGCCATTGGTTGGGAAAAGGTGCGGTTTAGTGGGTGGGATCGTAATGTCGTTTACTGTGTCTGGGCTGATGCACGAGGTGATTTTCTATTATTTCACACGTGTGAGGCCCACGTGGGAAGTCACGTGGTTCTTTGTTCTACATGGGGTGTGCACCGCAGTGGAGGTGGTGGTTAAGAAAATGGTTGTATCGAGGTTTCAGTTGCATCGATTGATATCAGGTCCGTTGACAATTGGATTCATAGGGGTCACAGCATGGTGGTTATTCCTCCCTCAAATCTTAAGGAATGGTTTCGACGTCAAAGTTATAAATGAGTATCCTGTAATGGTTAATTTTGTTAAGGAAAATGTTTTGTACTTTTTTATTTTGTTGGACAAACTTTTGGTGGCTTGAGCAATTTTGATTTCGTCTATGTAGTCAACTCGGTTATGATTTATGAATGTTATTTTTCAACTTAATTTAAACAACTTTAGTTCACTTCTATTTCATTAGCTCAATTAATTCTTAAGCCTCGCATCTTATTTCCTCCATTTATTATTTATTGTGTCCACACATACAATAATATGGAGTGTTAAAAAAGTATTTGTGTCACCAAAATGCTCGACAAAATTTTGGTACTTTCAAATGACTTCAACGTATAGCCGCAAATTTTGGTTTATTAAGGGAATGCATGCTCATTTTGGTGGTTAAAACATATATATTTCGTCGAACATTAATTAATCTATTAAAAGCTCTCATTAGTTTGAGTGCTTTTATTTCTTCTACTAGATTTACGTCTAGACTCTCGTAAGGTCTCAAATGGTGTCCCCTACATTCAATAAACAAAACAAGACTTGAACAAGGATGATATGCAAGCCAGTAACTTGCACAAACCAGGGCATGTATCTTCGCAAGATATGCTTTGAGTTTTCTTCAACTTCGTTGCAAACTCGACACCTTAGATTATCCGTCGAAATATACAAATAAACTTATTTGCACAAGTCATTAATCGATCTTGTATTGTTAATTGTATATAGAAAATTAGGAACATTCCAACCATTTGTTTCGCAATAGCTTTTCAAGTAATATCACGTCCTTTCCTTCTTATCTATTATTGAGTTTGACTCATTCCGTATAATTTTCTGTTAGGTTATGATTCATATGACAGTTCATAAATCATGCGGAAAAACCATAAAGCCAGGAAACATATTATTTACACATAATCATTTAGCATAGTTTAGATGCATACTCTTTGTTGCGTGCCTTCCCTAGCTGCGCCCGAACCGAACAAGAACAAGTCTTTAGGACTCCAAGTGTCGTCCCTCCGTAGATAGTCCACAGCACGTCCGGATCCGCCTTAAGATTGACCAACTAGAATCGCCCTTAAGGTTCTAATATTTTCGGTTAGGTAGGCAAGAATATTGGCTGATTTTTCTGCTTAAAAATCTTAGTTTTGAATACTTTGAAACTTGTTGTATAAATAATGACCCCTAGGCCTTTATTTATAGAGTTATGGAAAAGGAATCGTAATCCTAGTAGGATACGAATTAATTGAAATTAGAATTCTACATGAATTCTATTTAATTAATTTATCCAATTAGGAATAGAAATTTAATCATACACTGACTCTTGTAGATTTAGGAATCACGCATGAGCACAAACTCACACACACACGGCAGCCACAAGGGCTGCCCATGCGCGTGCGAGCAGCAGCCCACGCAGCGCGGCCCACGCATCCGTGGCCTTGGCGCGCGCTGGGCCTGCCTTGCGGTAGGCCTGGGCGCTGCCTTGGCTGCGCGCGTGCTTGCTGGGCGATGGCCCGGCTTCGTGCTGGGCCTTCGTCCGGCAGGCCTCGTCCGATGCTAATTCGCACGATACGCTTCCGATTAAATTTCCAGTTCCGGAATTTATTTCCGATACGAACAATATTTAATATTTCCGATTCCGGAATTAATTTCCGTTTCGAACAAATATTTAATATTTCCGTTTCCGGAATTATTTTCCGATTCCGGTAATATTTCCGATTCTGACAATATTTCCGTTTCCGGCAATATTTCCGATTCTGGTAATATTTCCATTTCCAATAATATTTTCCGATACGTACCATGTTTCCGTTTCCGGCAACATCTACGACTTGGATAATATTCATATTTCCGATACGATCCATATTTCCGTTTCTGGCAATATCATCGTTTCCGGAGTATTCATTTCTTGCCTGTGACGATCTTAGCTCCCACTGAAACCAAGATCCGTCGGTTCCGAATATTCATAGATGGAGTATTTAATGCCATTAAATACTTGATCCGTTTACGTACTATTTGTGTGACCCTACGGGTTCAGTCAAGAGTAAGCTGTGGATTAATATCATTAATTCCACTTGAACTGAAGCGGCCTCTAGCTAGGCATTCAGCTCACTTGATCTCACTGAATTATTAACTTGTTAATTAATACTGAACCGCATTTATTAGACTTAACATAGAATGCATACTTGGACCAAGGGCATTATTTCCTTCAGTCTCCCACTTGTCCTTAGGGACAAGTGTGCATTTCCTAATTCCTTTGTCGCTCGATGCTTGCTCTTGAACATAAGGTAAGAGTTGTCATCCTTATTATGTCCAGAGGTGTTCCTCGGTTTCAGAGTTCAACTGATCAAATAAACAGATAATCATAGCCTATGATTCATCCGAGCACGGCCATGCATTTCACAGTTTCTAGCTCTCCGAGTGGCCTTGTACAACTTTTAAGCATCTCTTCCCGATTTATGGGAGGACAATCCCAATCTTGCGATCTTGAGATTAGACTTCGTTTGATAGGTGATTACCTGAGCGTTGCCTTTATAGCCTCCTTTTACGGTGCGACGGTTGGTCAACGTCAAAGCAACCAGTTCTCAAACAAGTAATCTCAAATCACTCAGGTATTGAGGATTTAGTGTCTAATAATTTAATGAAATTTACTTATGACAGACTTTCATCTCTTACAGTAAAGTTTCATAGGTCTTGTCCGATACTAGTCTTCCCAAAGTAAGTATCTATGCAAATGATTATGACATTGCCATGTCCACATAGTTCAAGAAACAGAACTACTAGTCATCTTGCATTCTAATCGTCTAACGTTTTCTATGCGTCCAATTTTATAGAAAACTCCGATTAGGGACCATTTTCAACCTTTGACATTCAAGTTCACTTGATAGACATTTCTTAGTCACAGGACTGGTCCTGACAGTCTATCTTGAATATATCGTCAAATTGAAGGGACTCATCATTTAATACTAAACCAAGATTAAATGGAATATGAAAATACATTTCATATATGATAAATGTTCAACCCCATGTTTTATAACCATGGGCCTCAAACCCATCTTCTAAAACAATTCATGGAATTCAAAGCTATGCTTGATTTCCAGTGCTACAACGTGAGTGTTGCTTCTCACTTGTTGCATAGGTTTAGTTATCATGCTTTGCCAATCTTAATATCCTTTTCATCGAATGTTCTTCGAGATATGATGATAAGATCTTTTCGAGTTTGTTTATTATGTGATCTAGTCTTTCTTACTTCGATGGTGGTTTTACTCACTTTGCAATGAAGAACCATCAAGTTAGCAGACGTTTTTCTTGCTTCAAGAGTGGTTCTACGCATTTTTCAATGAAGAATCATCAAGCCAGCAGATAGGTGATCTACCCAAGTTCAGTGAAGAACTTTAAACAACCCTGTTTTATTGCTTCTTAGGCAATAATTACTTTTACTTCAACTTTATAGGTTGCTAGTGATGCTTTGTTTGGATTTACCTATCCAAGCAGTTCATAGATATGTGGAAGACTTTCCAGCTGTATCTTAGAACATAGAAATTAATATTTTAATTTCCCATGCAACAACTCATGGTCTCCAACCCATGTTGCCATTTCAAAACACGATGCTCTATAGCTCGTCCTTGTCAATGGTTAACTCCAAAGGGGTCTTGCTTGATCCTTTGCCAGTGTTTCTGCGTGTAGCATCAATATTTAGCATATCTTTATTTCCTTGAATCAAGAACTATTCCTATGTACCTTTTCAAGTACCATAAGTATTCTTGATCTCAATCTAGTTGATCTTCACTTAGATCAATAGAGATTGGTATATGTTCGTCATGGCTAAAGTCATACGATACGTTTTTGGCGATCCTCATATTATATCATACATGATAAATTCTTTTGCAGAATAATTCCCAATTGAATTCTATTCATGTAACTTTAGCTTATTCAATTTCAGCAGATACTGAATCCAGCTAAATTCTTTGACATATAATATAGGTTAAGAATCTCATTTAGACTCTTTGATGTTTAACTTAGTAAATGCTTATACATAGTTCAAACATTCTTTACTTAGATTTATTCACATGGGTCGAATATCTCCAATGGAGACTTTCGTGTTTGATTTAGTAAATGCCATTACTTAATCCAAAACAATATCATAAGATTTTTGCAAATAGATCTTAATACCCAGTATGTACTAAGTTTCGCCATGGTCCATCATTGATGAATTATTTCAAATCTAAGTCATTAGCATTTGAATGTTATTTCACAATAGAGAGATATGTGTGTAATACACATAGGACCAATTAAGTTTTAAGTACTCCCACTAAACTTCTTATATATCTATAAGAATCATGTACATTTTATGAAACTAAAATACTTATTAGCTTCACTAAAATACATTTCTAATTCCCAATTGCTTGCTTAAATCTGTACTTAGATTTCATAAGCTAGCTTTCCTTTTCAAGCATTTATTTGGATCCACAAATCCTATGACATACCATGTACATAGTTTATTCCAACATTTGATTGAGGAATACGTTTTGTCATCCAATTGCCATATGTACCAATATGCAATCATTGCTTGAATTATAGACTTAAGCATTACGATTTTGCATGAGGTTTCAACACAATCCATGCCATGAATTTGCTTGTAACCTTTAGCAACTAATCTAGCTTTGTGTGTGAACACAATTCCATGTTTGATGGTTTTTTATCCTTAAAACAAACTTGCAACCAATAGGTGTGAAACTATTCTTGCAAATCAACAAAATTTCAATTTTGTCATCAAAACATTGAGTATGTTTTATGGCCTCTAACCATTTAAAACATTTGAGTCTATATATGGCCTCTAACCATTTTAGGGAATCTAGGTTTCGTCATAGCTTTCTTACAAGTCATAAACTCATTAATCTACATGATAATAGTTTGACTGCAAGTTGTAGGTTTCTTCACTATCGAATAGAAGAATCTCATAGTTTCATTGACCAGAACTCTATGTTTCCTTACTATCTAATAGAAGAATCTCATAGTTCCAGTGACTTGAACTCTATGCCTACTTGGGTATAGAACATCAAACAATAGAACATCAACAGGCACTTTGAGAGTCCTTTGAATATTCTATTCTCCTTGAAGCACTTGTAAAGTCTTCTAAGAGATGTATATTCTTTAAAAGCTACTTCTAAAGTCCTTTCAGAATAAGTTCGGATTTTCTGAAGCACTTCGAAAAGCCTCCGGAATGTCCGTTTATGTTTGTTGTTCGCCTCGAAAACTTTCGAGGTCTATTTTCTCCCACTTGTCATTTTGGAAACGAATCTCCAAAAGGACATTATTTCGAGCAAACAAACATTATGTTCTCAAAAATTCGTGGTAGAAACAATACCCTTGTGTCTCATTTGAATAAATCACAATGAAACATATATCTAGACTTGGGCCTTAGTTTGTTGAATAACAAACACTAAGCTCCCACTGAGTTTAGCAACTCTTTAGATATATATAATTGAAAAGATATCCTGAAATTTCTTTTCAATAGCTTTGACGAATTTGGTTTAGTTTGGTGGTAGTTGAGCATTTTGTTTTAGAAATTATAGGAAAAGTCTTTATGATTCATCATTGATCGAATCAAGTACTAATTGACTTCGATCATTCCAACGTAGATATGCCATATCTTATGGAGCTAGATTGTGAAATTACAACACACAATCATTGATGATCATATTTGGTCTCAAGTAATCATCAACATGATCTAACCTAGATCTTTATGATTTCTTGCCGAGTGGATTTTATACTTCTGAATCTTTGAACTAGCCAAACAGATTCAACTTATATCACATTTGAGTAAATAAACCTATATTCACTCAAATCCATGTGAAATAATAAAGTCATAAAACCTTTCTTTAGCTTTGAACTCTATCGTCTAGGCGTTCTAACAATAGTTCATATTCTTTGTTACTTTCAACAAGTAAGACTAGCTTGTCTTAAGTTGATCTAGAAATCAACCAACTTTCAAAAGTCCATCAAAATAGAGCTTTTGAATGTTAACTTGTTGATATGGTCTAAGCAACAATGCCAAAGATTAGTGGAACTCAAATCAAGAAGTTGATTTGAACCTAGTAAAGTTCTTTAAAGAGTTGTTTGTTTTAATCAAGCATATTGACTCAACCTGTAATTGACCATTTCATTCAAATAAGCATTGTTTTTGTTCTTCTGAATGTGAGTCTTTCTGTGTTTGAAGCAGAAATTTAGGTATGCTGATTATGGAACAAAATAGCCATTAAGTTCCAGCCTTTGAAAGGTCTTAAAACAAACTAGATGACCCTACAACTAATGTAGCATTGCCATGCTTCATTTCCCACTTGTAGGTCATTAGTGTATCCTAGCTTCCATTGTTTGAGTTATTACCGAAGTAAGAACCTCAAGCGGTATATGATACCAAGGAAGTTTGATTGCTAGGTCACTTCTCTTTAAACATAATTTATAGGTAGAAACGGAATCGTAAATTCCTTTCATTTGTTCCTCGTTTTCCTATTTCTTGTACCCTTTCTTATAGTCTTAAGAATTGAATTCTTTAGTGTTGACTTTTATACTTTGTTAGACATGTCCAATGTCACCAACAAGGTTCTTTACCATTTTAATTTATGTTGAATATTCTGTTTCAACTAGATGATCTTACCAGAAGCTTCTAAAGTTCTCTAAGTATCGATCTATTCGAATGTCTAGGGACTAGACTCATTCGAGAAATAAATGGACAAAGATATTAGGTTGTTAACCATTGGTAAGGCTGAGCGTTTAAACTCAATGCTTTATGATCTCAAAACTACATTGTATTTTGAATTCACAAGCACCAATTGGTTTGCCATTCGACTTTGATATTCGAAAACAACCATAAAAGTCGATATAAGAAACGTACATTTTAAATTGCTCACTTTCTCTCTTTTCCGTGAATCGTTCTTGGATTCACTACCAATCGAGGAAATTTACTGTTACCTTTCTAAAAGGATTTATTGCAGTGCAAGATATTTAATTATAAACAATAATTAAAACATACATTGAAGCATGCAAAGTCTCAACATTTATCATGAATAATAACTTGAAATTAAAGCAACCATGCAATTCAAACAAGTTATTAGCATTTTATTCGATTATATTGTTCCGGCAGGTGTGAATAAAATGATTCCAAGACCCTAAAACCATTGAAGAATTAAGCACAGTTTGTCGACTCAATTCTAAAACATTTTAGGTAAGCAAAAGCCTTTTGCTAATAGTCTAGAAACTATTCTTGGTTGATAGGTACGTCTAAGAACTTATTAGGTAAACCTATCGAATTTGCCACGACATAAAAGGACTCCTTACTTATATCGTTGAGTTTCACCAAAACTAACATGTACTCACAATTATTTGTGTACCTTGCCCCTTTAGGACCAATAAGTAACACCTCGCTGAGCGAAAACTATTACTAGATTGATGTAAAGGATATCCAAGCAAGTGTATATTTTGGCATGGCACCTTTTAACTCAATTTTTAAGTTTGGAACTTAAGGCTCTTACTATGTTGGTTAGATTTTAAGTGAACTAAAATCCTTAATCATGCAACATAATCAAGCTTTTGATATCATGCATTTTAAGACATATTTAAAACAATAAATAACTTAAAACATGCATAAGATATTTGTGATCTAGTATGGCCCGACTTCATCTTGAAGCTTTGACTTCAAAGTCCGTCTTGAAAATCTCCGTGGGAGGCACCATTTTCTTCAAATAGGATAAGCTATAACTAATTACAACTATTTGATGGTTCGCAGACCATATTTGAATTGAAAAATAACTTTGGTACTTTAGACCAATTACATTCAAATTAATGGTACGCAGACCATATTTTCTATCCTATTTGGGCCATACTAGTCACTTCATAACCTGCAAAACAGTACATATACAATATATACCATTCACCCATTCATTATCATGAATGGCCCACATTGCTGGTTAGTAAAACACATTATGCATCACGTAAACATTTGCAGCAATTAATCAAGGGCAACAATAATCTACCAATTATTCAGTCCTTATTAATTCTAATCAAGTTGTTTTAACCTTAAGGATTTGTAGACCTAATCAAGAGTTTATGACTAAAAAGCGCTTCCACTTAAACCAATAAATTCATATGCTTTACTAATTTTAAACATAAAATTGTATTTCTAGTCTAACCGGAAACATACAAATTTAATTAAAATTTAAAGCTCATATAAATTTATAATTGAATCCAAAAATTTAATTTAATTTCAGTCGCATTTAAATTAATTCATGATTTTAATTTTAGTAAAATAATTAGAATAAATTCCATTTATTATAATTATAATATTCAAAATTAAAATCCAAGAAATTAATTCAAATTATTAATTTTAAAATTAATTAAAATTACGTGAACTGAAATTTTCAAATTAAACATTCAAAACGATCTAATCGTAACGCAAACACCCTACGCGTTGCACGCCCATGGGCCGTACGCACACAGCCATTGCTGGCCATGTGCGTGCAGCCCATGCGCTCGTCGCATAGCTGCTGCTGTCCTATCGCAAGCCTCCGCACAGCGCCCCATCGCACGCGAGCTATCGCTCGCAGTGCGCGCGCGCGAGATCGCTCGCTGGGCGCGCGACATCGCTCGCTGGGCGCGCTGGCTCGCTCGCTGTGCGCGCGAGCCATCGCTCGCTGGGGCGCGACATCGCTCGCTGGGCGGGCGACATCGCGCGCTGTGCGCGCGAGCCATCGCTCGCTGGCGCGCGACATCGCTCGCTGGGCGCGCGAGTGATGCTGGGCGCAGCGCTCGTGGCACGCGAGCTTGCGCTCGCTGCGCGCGAGGCTGCGCGCTCTTGTGCGAGGCAGCGCGCGTTGTGGCGCAGCTCGCTTGCTGCCCACACGCGACTGCCTTGGCTCGCCCCTCGTCCATGCCCATTCGTTCATTGCTCGTGGCACACGACACAAGGCAGGGCTGCTGCCTTGTGCTCGTGCACTACGCCCTTGCTCATTGCATTCGTGCCGCACGGGCGACGAGCTCCCTTGCTCGTCGTCGCATGCCCGCATTATACAACACCCCTTAAGGGTAACACGAAGCGTCCATTGCTTCGTGCGTGCAAGTTATATGAACGAATCGCATAAAAATTTAAAATTTATATTTAAAATTAATGACAAATTAATAAATATTATTAATTTCATAATTTTAGGGCGAAAAATCGAAAATTTATTATCCAAATGATTTCCGATTGTTATGGATTCAAGTCTAGGTCATAAAAATTTAAAATTTATCGTAAATTTACAATTTTTATGGTGGTTTTTAATCATAGGTTTCTAATTAAATTACAATTAATTATGAAAATCAAATTAATTCTAAATTATTCTAATTTTCAACAAATTAATCATAATTACAAATTAGATTGCATAATTAACAAGACTAGGCATTCAAACTTGTTAAACATATGCAGTAGGTCAATCAAAAATTCAAGATTTATCAACAAGAATCGCAAATATTTAATTTAACATCTTAAATTTACGAAATTTTGCATTCGAAAAACTAAAACCTTCGAAAAGTCATAGTTAGGCTTCGAATTTGAGAATTCTGGGTTCGGCAGAAAAATACTATTTTTGTCAAAATTTTAGAATGCCATTTACATGCGGAATTGACACGAAAATCACTCAATTCGGATGAGTAACGAAGAAACTGCCGAAAAACTGCGTACGTATAATTAAATAAACGCAATTTGCAATTAATTAACAATTACGAAAATTAATCACCCCTTTTAATTCTTGCAAATTTGTAATATTTAACCATGTTCATGCAATTTAGATTATGAAAATAATAAGGGGCTCGTGATACCACTGTTAGGTTATGATTCATATGACAGTTCATAAATCATGCGGAAAAACCATAAAGCCAGGAAACATATTATTTACACATAATCATTTAGCATAGTTTAGATGCATACTCTTTGTTGCGTGCCTTCCCTAGCTGCGCCCGAACCGAACAAGAACAAGTCTTTAGGACTCCAAGTGTCGTCCCTCCGTAGATAGTCCACAGCACGTCCGGATCCGCCTTAAGATTGACCAACTAGAATCGCCCTTAAGGTTCTAATATTTTCTGTTAGGTAGGCAAGAATATTGGCTGATTTTTCTGCTTAAAAATCTTAGTTTTGAATACTTTGAAACTTGTTGTATAAATAATGACCCCTAGGCCTTTATTTATAGAGTTATGGAAAAGGAATCGTAATCCTAGTAGGATACGAATTAATTGAAATTAGAATTCTACATGAATTCTATTTAATTAATTTATCCAATTAGGAATAGAAATTTAATCATACACTGACTCTTGTAGATTTAGGAATCACGCATGAGCACAAACTCACACACACACGGCAGCCACAAGGGCTGCCCATGCGCGTGCGAGCAGCAGCCCACGCAGCGCGGCCCACGCATCCGTGGCCTTGGCGCGCGCTGGGCCTGCCTTGCGGTAGGCCTGGGCGCTGCCTTGGCTGCGCGCGTGCTTGCTGGGCGATGGCCCGGCTTCGTGCTGGGCCTTCGTCCGGCAGGCCTCGTCCGATGCTAATTCGCACGATACGCTTCCGATTAAATTTCCAGTTCCGGAATTTATTTCCGATACGAACAATATTTAATATTTCCGATTCCGGAATTAATTTCCGTTTCGAACAAATATTTAATATTTCCGTTTCCGGAATTATTTCCCGATTCCGGTAATATTTCCGATTCTGACAATATTTCCGTTTCCGGCAATATTTCCGATTCTGGTAATATTTCCATTTCCAATAATATTTTCCGATACGTACCATGTTTCCGTTTCCGGCAACATCTACGACTTGGATAATATTCATATTTCCGATACGATCCATATTTCCGTTTCCGGCAATATCATCGTTTCCGGAGTATTCATTTCTTGCCTGTGACGATCTTAGCTCCCACTGAAACCAAGATCCGTCGGTTCCGAATATTCATAGATGGAGTATTTAATGCCATTAAATACTTGATCCGTTTACGTACTATTTGTGTGACCCTACGGGTTCAGTCAAGAGTAAGCTGTGGATTAATATCATTAATTCCACTTGAACTGAAGCGGCCTCTATCTAGGCATTCAGCTCACTTGATCTCACTGAATTATTAACTTGTTAATTAATACTGAACCGCATTTATTAGACTTAACATAGAATGCATACTTGGACCAAGGGCATTATTTCCTTCATTTTCAAGGGTGCCGAAAGAATGTCTTACCTCCAACCCTGACTGCCGTATTTAAACCTTGTCAAACTACATCAATGCTAACCATGATACCTCTTCAAGCATTTGAACAAGTAGCCTACTCCTTGAACATATCATTACTCACAATGCTTACTTCTCATGACTCCCGACTAAAGAGATTTCAACTATACTAATAATCTCCATCCCAGTTTGGCAAAAAATGCTGCATTGACATGCCTCATGGACCTGATTCACTATCTGGCCTCCAAGTTATTTTATTTTCATGATTAATTTCCATGCCGCCATGCGTACCTTCTTCTTAGTCTCAGTCTCTCCCCATAAGAAGTTCTTCGGTTTCTTGTTAATATCATATAAATTTTGACCAACAAATATTTGAATTATTTGATATAAGAGTTGTGCTATCTTAATTTAAATTAAAAAACAACTCCTAATCCGAATCCAAATTAAATTGAGTAAAAGTCTAACGTTGACATGATGTACTCCTAGCTCCTAATGCCCCGTTCTTTTGAGTTGAACTGAACTGAAATTAATTGAACTGAACTAGGGCCGGATGACAATGGATCGAATTTGGGTCGGATGGAATTTCACCCGCATCCATCATTTTATCAATTCGTCACCCGCTTAACCCGTCATCTGCATCCACCCATCCATCATCCACAGATGAAGCGGGTAACTAACGGATGAATGTTTAATATTAAAAAAATTTAAACCAACACTAATATATATTCATTTTCATCAATAAAAATTATTTTGTTTATAAAAATTATAAAACTAAGAACAATTGGTTGGGAAAAAAAATTACAACAAGAAAATAAATTATTTTCTTAAATATTAAACATTTTTATTAAAATTTTGGACGACAAATATATTAAACGGGTGGATGATTAACGGATAGAGCGAGTATCACCACGTTCGACCCGATCCATCATCCACTTCATCCGTCACCCGCATCTCATCCGTTTAATTCGAGTATCCATCCATTTAATAATTGCGGAAGGATTGGATTGATGGATATCCATTTAATATTGCATCCCTAAATTGGACTGAACTGAAATTAACTGAACTAGACTGAACTAGACTAGATTGAATATTACTGAACTGAGATAAATAATATTGTTCGCGTAGTAATAATAATATTGTTCGTGTAATAATAATAATAATAATAATAATAATAATAATAATAATAATAATAATAATAATAATAATAATAATAATAATAATAATAATAATAAGTTGACTTAACCACCAACCATTAGGTTGATGGTAAGCCCCATTTTTGTTGTTTTTCATAGCTTTTGATTTCATGTTCGGAATAAAAACTCCATTCTCTCCCTATTGGAGAACTTTTTTACCCATTTATTGGGTTATCTGTACCCATTTATTTGGTTTTATCTCTCTCCAGTTTGGGGCCATGTTTTTGATTTCGCAGGAAAAATCGATTTATTGATGAAGATTTGTGCGGGGTTACAACGGATGTCATTCTTACGTCTACAATCAATTGAATCGAACTTAATTCAATACCAAAGCTACAACAGATCGAAAGACCCCCTCGTTGAAGGTTGTATCAAACAGCGATGTGAAAGAGGGTATTCATCATTTTCAGATCTCATCTACAACGATCGTGGGTTTGGCGTATTAGAATTTTGTTTGATCCAAATTGTTTTATATTTGTTAGTTTTGATTTCTATTGTACATGTCGTATGACTATTTTATCCATGAACTAATTTTTACCTTCAAAATATAAATAAATAAGGGGGTTGCTAAATGCAGCATGATTTTACTTAACGCAACCCTTTTTTCTTTCATTTGTTTCATTCTGAAAAAAAAAACCTAACCCCCACTTTTATTGTTTTCTCTCAACCTTTTCCCCTATTATTTTTATTCACGTAAACTTGAATTTTTTTAGTGTAACGTGTATGTGATAAAATTAGAATACGTATTTGGATTGACATGGACGATTTTTTTTGAATTGGAAGACCTTGGAATTGAGGTAATATCCGTTTTTTTCTGTTTATTTCGAGTCACTTCATGTAACTTATATGAAATATACACTTCCATTTTGTACAGATTGAACAAAACAGAATTAGCTATTTCGTATAGATTGAACATAGTGGAACTAACTATTTCGTACAGATTGAACAAAATAGAGTTAACTATTTCATACAGATTGAACAAAATATAATTAACTATTTCATACAGAAACCAAAGAATTAAAAAGGGTATTTCTGATTTTTTATAGGGGTGCGCCAAAGTAATTGAAGGTTGCGTATAGCAACAGTGATAAATAATAAGTTGACTTAAATTAAATTGAACTGAATTGTACTAAAATTAACTGAAATGAACAGAACCGAACTAAACTAAATGTTCTTGAATTGAAAAATAAGCATTGAAAATGTGATTAAGCAAAAAAACAACCAACCTAAGTTCCTAACATAAAAACTGAAAAATAATGTTCCGAAGCAACGCCACCTAAAACGTAAAAACCGACTCCGGCAGACGGCAGTCCTCTTATTCCGTCGCCTATTTTCAGAGAGAGAGAATGGAGGACGAACACAAGCTTTCCTCTTCAACTTCTGCTCTAGATTCCTCTAACATCGGATTTCAGGTTTCTTCCTTCTTAATTACGAGTATCGAATTTACTTATTTTGATTTTTTTTGGAAATCGTTTTTAGTTTTGCTAACTCTCTTGAAATTGGAATTCAGCTGTTGAAGAAGCATGGTTGGAAGGAAGGAACCGGTCTTGGTGCTTCTCAACAGGTTCCTTTTCACTCTCTCTCATCCAAATTTTGTCAATTTTAGGTTTTTTTTTTATCTCTAGCAATCACAAATTTATCATTGAAATTTGCAATTCAGTTTGATTGAATCCTAATATAAGACGAACTATTGCTAAATCGTAGGCTTGTTGATGAAAAGGGAAAAACAAAACTTTACCAATGCAGTCACTATACTATAGTGATTACCAGTTAATACAGCTATTTGTATTACTCTAATTGGAATATTTTTCTGATTTGTGTTTCTCCCGTCCATTTGTAGAGAAGTGTCTTTTAGTTGTCATTGAGTTCATTAGTATTTGATACTAATTGATAGGTCACTGAATGTTGTATTTGTTTTTTAAACTCATAGCTAAGTGCATGGATATTCGAGGTGATAGATAATGCTCTTTATGGAATAAGAATAGGGATTAAGGGAAATGTTGTCTATTGATAAGAATGATCACCTCGGTATCGCCTTCTGTTATAATATAGTGGAGTTGCAATGGATTTTCTCTTAATTGTGAGGATGCTTGCTTTGTTTTTGCGAGTACTATTTACCGCCTTGTATTCTTGTCCTCAACGTAGTTGATTTTTCTTTTGTATGTTTATATAATGTTTATGTGTTACTACGTATTTGTTACCGTCTTAAACTTTTGATAAGAGTTATGCTACTGATATTTTGTAGGAGTTTCGCACTTAGTTGCTTTTAGTTGTTCATTTTTTCTATTCTATTAGAAGGTTTATACCCAAATGTTAATGTTGGTTCAGAGTCGTTTTTGTTTGAGAAAGTGGAACAATATAGAACAAGAGAGTAGATTCTTTTGTTGAATACATGGATTGTTTTGCTTCAATGGACTTTTGAAGCCTTTTTATGTTTCTCACAACTCCCTTCTTCTATTTTGTTCTCTTCTGAGGCTCTCCTCTTCCTCTATGAACATAGTGGTTCTTGGACATGAATTTCCATAATATTTGCTGGCGATTTGCAATTTGGATGCCCTATTGTACCAGAAGTCCAAACCCATTCCACGAACTTAACATGTTTTATTTTCCATTGGATGAGTCATAAAGAAATAATCTGTATGTCAAAAACTCCGTATGTAATAGGCTTAGTCATCTTGACTTGAATTTTAAATCTCTCTTTAACTATCTATTTACGGTTCAACGGTTGTGCGTCTTTCTATCTGCACTTTTGAATTTCAAAATATAATTACAATATTATCTTACCTGGTCACCCATGATGCTAACAGGGTAGGCTAGAGCCTGTGGAAACATATGTTAAAAAGAACAAAAGAGGTTTGGGAGCAGAAAAAGGGAAAAAGAAGACCTTGCAATCATCCACTACCACCACCTCTGATGAGAAGGAGAAAACAGTAAGTTTCAGCTGCTTCTTTTACAGAATTTAATCATGTCTTGTTGCTGGTGAACTACAATTTTGTACAATTAAAGTTCATACTCCAACATTAAAAGTTCATGTGATTGCCGATAGCATTAAAGATAAGGATATAGTTTCCCTTTCTTAAGGAAAGACTATTTAGTTTCCTTTATGTATTTTATATTTTTTCTGAATGTTAAACTTCTTGGTGTGGTGTGTAGCTTGAAAATTCCTGTATGTTCAAACCTTCTTTTAGGATTGTAGATAATGTTATTGCTTCTTAGCCATAACTAATCACATCATCTTCTTCGAGTATGCTGTATTTGTGTGAGCAGCGTTACAGACAGTACTGATGGGTTCTGTTTTTCATCCTCTGCATGCAATTTTATTCCAATCATATTAACCTGCACTTCAACAACCTTTTCTTCCCGTCAAGATTGTTATCCATTGAACATGTGAGATCCTGAGACTGTAGTGTACCTTTTCAAGGTCTACAGAAATTATAGCACACTTATAGTAGTCACATCTGTGTTTTTTGGATATGTTAACATGGATTCGATAGGCTTTGGAGGTGGATTACATGTTACCATGCCATATGGATATTTTTGGGATTGATTTGGATTGTCCTCAATTCATATACTCAAGGTTTTGTTACTTTGTGTATGTTAGAATTATCAGGGTTACATGGTGAAGCACTTTCCTCAACCCCTCGTGGTATTATGTGGTTTAGTAGCTGAACAAGGTCCATGACAGTCTGCCTAATAAGATGGCTGTTTTTCTGAATGGAGATGATCCTCATTGCTCAAAACGTTAACTTGTTGTTTTGCATTGTTTTTCCCCCTCTCAGTTATCAATTATGCAGTTTGGAACTGCATTTATCTCTTGTTGATAATAGTTACCTAATTTGCTAGTATGAGCTTTGCTACAGGTGTACAAATCGCTACCTACTTTGTTAAGTTAGGCAAAAAAGGTACCACTTTCATGTTATAATTTCCCCTTTTCTGTTCACGCTACTGTGGTGTTTCCTTGAATGGGGAATGTGTAGGATGGAAGGACGGGGTGGGGAGGGGTGGTATGGAACTGCTATTGCCACGACTAGACTTGAAAAATTGGCGCTGAGATCTAATACGGAGTACTTGTTTTCTTATTGGTCCATGCTGAACTGATGCAGCCATCCACATTGGTTGAATTGGGGATCCAACTAGTGTTCATAAACCATTGCAGAATTCAATATTATTGACAAATCTTTATACTATTCATTGGTTGTGGGCCTTAGGTTATTGACTCATCTCTGTTGCTAATACTGTTGTTATTTATGTCAGGAGAAAATGTCAAAAAAGGAGAAAGCACTCACAAAAAGGATGAGGAAACTGCTGGATGAAGATAAGCGTCGGCAAGAGAATGAGGCTCGACAAGCATTCTTCAAAGAGTTTTGGCCAGATAATGTCTGACATTGGGCTCACAAGGACGACGAATTGCATGTACAGGTCTTTTCCCTCTTTTTTTCAACTAAAATTGTACAGTATATTCAAGAATTGGAAGTGTTCAAAATATAAATGAGTCAACTTGAGTTGCACATGATCATCAGCACTTGAGCATGCTCCTCAGAACTCATGGCATAATTTTTAAGTGCATGCTCCATTTTTATCACAATTCATGCAGAATTTTAATTGTAGGATGATTTCTAGGTAATTTTCCGACTTATGAGAGATCGTTGAGCTCTAGGATTCTTTTATAAGCTACAGGCAAGAATAGTCTACCCGAACCAACCATCTTGTGAAATAAAGATAATAATTGCTCCTTGTTAAGTTCGACGAGAGTATGGTTAATTACCAAGCCCCTTTGGTCAATCAAAATCATGGGAATTTCAAATTCCATTGATATCAGAGAAAGCAGTTAAAACAATTACTTAGAATTGCACAAGGGAAGTAATTTTCCATGAATACTTCCCATGGGAAATTACTTCTCAATAAGTTTTCATGTAAACCAAACAAGTACGGGGTTTTTTCCCTAGGAAAATTTACTGGTCATACATGGCACAACCCCTGCACGAGGGAGGAGAAAGGGAGATCCCAACCCATAACAAACTCTAGCCGTTTGGATTGGAAATTGTGAAGTTTTACCCAAAAGAAAACCACCACAATATTCCAACATGGGGGTGATAAGTGATGATAACCGAACTATGCAGGAGCTTTAAGGATATTTATCTGTAAGTTCATTTGCTAAGAAATAAGAGTAACTAAAGAGTATAGACTAAAGTAGCTAAATGAAAAACTACACGTAAAACTGCTTTATTTTATAAATTCATCACTTGAATAACTTTTGCACATAAAGTAAGACATACATTTTTTATATCAGAAAATACTTAAATTTAAAACAATATCTAGAAACTTATTAGCTGTATAATAGCTTCATAATAATTTAGAGAAAGCCGTATAGGAGCATTTTAAGTAATGCAATTAGGGGCTGATCCAAAATAGTGACTGCAGACGCTTGATCACATTGCCATCAAGTTGGAAGGCCTTGCTTAGAACATCAACCGAGATAGGTTTCTCCGCCCCGAATACAGCGTTACCAATAGTTACCACACCGGGATTTTGGCTGCTCAAACCAGCAATTGCGACAGCTGGAGTTTTACCAACATTCAACTGGAAGTGGATGAGGCCTTGAGGGAAAACAAACACATCTCCTTTGTTAAGCACCTTCTCAAACAACTTATTTTCACCATTTTGGAGGTTAGAGGTCACAAAACCAACGTATAGAGTTCCTTCAATGACTGTAAGGATCTCAGTAGCACGAGGGTGAGTGTGGGGAGGATTGAGCCCGTAAGGTGCAAAGTCAATTCTAGCGATTGATATTCCAAGAGTGTTGAGGCCCGGGACTTGTGCTGCACTGACTAAGGTCACGTTGGCACCTAGTCTATTGCCATTTCCGGTGAACCCTGGCTTGTCAAGCCCTTGGCGAAAGAAATCCTCTGATGTTGCTTCCATTGGATTCTTACAAAACTGTCCATTGACAAATACTGCACCCACACAACACAACAAAAGTACCAAAATACAAGTTAGTGTTATGCTAACTAAAGTTTAACAAGTGTAGAAGTAAAAAACATAAGCAGTTGTTTGGTTGACAAAAACATAAAAATGCAATTTCACTAGAAGTTTTATTATGTTCTACTAAATGATGAAGCTTTATGGGAAGTAAAACTTGCTCTGAAAAAAAGAAGTTATAAGGTCATAAGGTAATTAGAATATTACAAGCAGCATTGGGGTCATTCACTGCAACACAGAAATCTTGGAGCTGTGTTGGATCAGCAGCGTAGGCAACCGAGGAAGCGATAGCTATAACAACAATGTAGGTAAGGATGTTACGAATTGCCATGGTGGATTCGGGAACAAAAGATCTAAAATCGCGGGTTATTAATTCGCTTTTGATGTAAGTGTGTAAGTTAAGCTCTGTAATGTTCTTAGCTTGTTTGATTGTTAGCATGCAAAAGAAGTCCTTTATATAGACATATATAGTTGTATTAGGTGCTAGGTTTAAAGACCAAGTATTAGTCATTAGGTAATTTAATGGAAGACTTGGTCTGTATTAACTTTTTAAATGAAGATGCGATAGTCGCGATACCAGGTCAGGTTTAAAATTTTGTCTACCTCTGTAATTTTACCAGATCAACTCTTCAGCTCCTAATTATCAAACCAATTAAGTATTATGTCTACATCAACGGCAGATTAGTTGAGTCAAAAAGAAAAGAAGCCCATGCATACGTAAATTACCAGAACAATTTGTTTAATCTTTGACTAAAAACAGTAGTGTTGTGGTTTATATGTTATCTCAGCTCCTAGAACTAGTCTTAAAGTTTATTCAATATTTCTTTCCTTAACCACTATTATTACCTTTAGTTATTACAGAAGATATTACGTATTCATTATTCGAAAGTGTTCAAAAGTTAAACTTATCTTACTTGTTACGGAGTATTTGTTAAGTGAGACAATTATCAGGACTTGAGCATGCTCTCGAACCAATTTGAATGAGTGCTCTCCCTAAAACTGAAGGCATAACTTTGAAGTGTATGCTTATGTTGCTCCATTTTTGTCATTATTCCTGCAGAATTTTTAATAGTTGTATGGTTTGTACATAATTTTTGGGCGTATGATTTATAGAATGTTAGTAATTGCTAAGGGATTTAGCTAGCACTTGGGTCGATCTTCTACTTGGGTTGAGTCTGATAACTTGACTCTTCTACTTGGGTCTGAGTCTGATAACTTGACTCTTCCACCTAGTCTGAGTCCGACAATTAAATGTCTCTCATCTTCTCTAATGTAGGGCAACTCTGCACACAGGGAACTTAACCCATAAGTTTATGTCAATTAATACATATAGCTTAGAAGTCATCGGTTGCTGCTACTAAGACCAATCTTGGCCTAGTGGTTAAGGCTTAAGTCTCAGGTTTGAATCTACCCCCTGTAATTTGTATTGCCCGTTGGTTCATTCGCACCAAAAAAAGAATTTGGTTGCTACTTATACTTTTTTTTTTTTGATATAGGATAAATTTGCATTAATGAAAGAAAGTTCAACTAACTAAACTAAAACATTACTAGGGTCTTTAGAGACCAAAACAACACTTACACTACAACAAAAACTACAATAAAAATACACATCATCCGAGAGAGTAGTAGACTCTTCTTGCGTTGGCCCCTTGCTTGTCGAGATGACCTTGGTTGCATAACCCAATGACTTTCACCTTTTTCGGTCCTAAGCTTACATAGACCATGGAAAGTTCATATCATTATCGATAATATCTGTGGAGTTCTTCCAAATTGACGAGTCTGCCATATCGAAGCGAATTAGTAATCAATATGAAAATAACTAGGATATCAAATTTATTCGTTTTCTAATTCTGGATTACTTACTTTAGTGTATCGCTATTCAACGTCCTCGTTTGCTAAAAACGCCTGCGTATTTTACACGAAAGGACGGTTGTGCTCTTATAAAATCTAACCCACCTCTTCATTTTAAATTTCATACAAAATTAATTCTATTATTTAAAAAAGCAATTTCAAAAATATATTCATAAAATTTCAAAAAATCAAAACATATTTACATGTATTATGAAATATAATTAATTATTATTTTATTTATTTATTTATTAAATTTCAGAAGGAAAGGGCGTTAAAAAAAATTACACAATGCCACCCAGAATTGGCGGCCGGATCCATGGTCGTGCCGCCTAGGAAAAGCAGCGCCGGCTATGGTTCACCCGCCCAAGATATGCGGCTGAACCATGGTGGCCGCTGCTTTTCCTAGCGGTATGACCAAGGACACGACCGCCAATTATGGGCGGCACTTCAGTGTTCAAAAAAAAAAAAATCAACACTTACCACTCGAAGCGGCGGCGCAAGCGGAGGGGAGGTGGGTATCTCCGGCCGGCTCGACTTGGTCCTCTTCGTCGTTTCCTCTCTTCTCTTCGCGGCGGTTTTGCGGGAGAGGAAGCAAGCGGTGCAATGGAGGGGAGGTTGTGCAATGGAGGGGAGGTGGGTGCAACAGCCTGCATCGGAGGGGAGGTGGGTGCCTCCGGATGGCTCGACTTGGTCCTCTTCGTCGTTTCCTCTCTTCTCTTCGCGGCGGTTTTGCGGGAGAGGAAGCAAGCGGTGCAGTGGAGGGGAGGTGCGTGCAGCGGCGTGCAGCGGTGTAGAGGTGGGTGCAATGGTGGATGTTTATGGGGAGGGGAGGTGGAGGTGGGTGCAGCGGTAGCGGAGGTTTTTGGGAGAGGAGGAGGAGGTGTTTGGGTCGCGGCGGAGGTTTTGGTTGCCAGAGCTGAATGAGCAGCAGTGGGAGAAGGGTTGATTGGGGAGGGGGGTGAACTTTCTTAAGGGTAATTGTGTACTTTAACCAAAAATACGCGGGCGCTTTTAGCGAACTAGGATGTCGAATAAAAACCCCCTTACTTTACTCCGTAGTATTCAATATTGAGGCTTGAATCTTGAGATAAGATAAGATACTCCGTAATACGGAGTATTAAGTAGTATACACCTATACAGTATGCTTGTATTCATACATCAAACAAGTAATTCTCATCTGCTCTCTCTTGTTAGTGTTCTCAATATGAAACTTTATCCAAAAAAAAATTCTTGAGCATCGGACGAGTTGTTTGATTGAGTAAAAAATGGGAGATGTTGAAAGTTCGAAGTAATTGATAAGTTCGGTAGTTGTTTGATTGCACAATAAAGTAAAAAGTGAGGAAGTGAGAATTTATGGAAAATAGAAATTTCCACAATACATGAGAAATAAATTATCAAAATTCATGAAAATTTTAAATTTTGTTAATGTCATCTAAAAAGTTAAGAGAATAATTTCCCGTGTAAAACAAACTTAATTTAGGTTTAGGTTTTTTTCCGAGATTTTACCCAATAAAAAACCACCACTATTTGGTGGTGATGAGAATCAAACACGGGCATTAGCTCGCATTGACCTCCTGGCCACTTGATTCTCTTTTAGGATGTTTCTAATTTCTACGGAGTAGTAATTAGCTTACGGTTATGGAGTACTACGTATAACCTTATACTTTCGCGACGTTCTTTGGAAAAATATGAAAATGGATCAAAGAAATATATTCTATCATTTATGTTATGAAATCTTGACAATCAAATTGGGTGGCAAGCATTTGTTTAGCTGCAAGTTCATTGCCATATATAAAGGATTTATATATACAATAATACAAATATACTAATGTATAGCAAAACAGGAAAAACTACGCATAAAATTGATTTATTTTATTAATTAATAAAATAATATCGCACATAAAGTAAAACACGTACATTGGTTATTAAATCAAAACTTACTTAAGCAAAAGCTAGAATCTCTTCATAGGAGAAATAAGTTAATATCATTACTGCAAGGTCTGCAATTAGGGGCTGACCCAAAACAGTGACTGTAGACGCTTAATCACATTGCCATCAAGTTGAAATGCCTTGCTTAGAACATCAACCGAGATGGGTTTCTCCGCCCCGAATACAGCGTTACCAATAGTGACCACACCGGGATTTTGGCTGCTCAAACCAGCAATTGCAACAGCTGGAGTTTTACCAACATTCAACTGGAAGTGGATGAGGCCTTGAGGGAAAACATACACATCTCCTTTGTTAAGAACCTTGTCAAATAACTTATTTTCACCATTTTGGAGGTTAGAGGTTACGAAGCCAACATATAGAGTTCCCTCTATAACTGTAAGGATCTCAGTAGCGCGAGGGTGAGTGTGGGGAGGATTGAGCCCGTAAGGTGCAAAGTCAATTCTAGCGATTGATATTCCAAGAGTGTTGAGGCCAGGCACTTGTGCTGCACTGACTAAGGTCACGTTGGCACCTAGTCTATTGCCATTGCCGGTGAACCCTGGCCTATCAAGCCCCTGGCGAAAGAAATCCTCTGGTGTTGCATCCATTGGATTCTTACAAAACTGTCCATTGATGAATACTGCACCCACACAACACAACAAAAGTACCATAATATAAGTTAGTGTTATGCTAACAAAAGTTTAGAGTGTAAGAAGTAAAAAACATAAGCAGCTGTTTGGTTAACAAAAACATAAGAAATCATTTCATTACAAGTTTTACGCTCCATTAAATGATGAAACTCCGTAGGACTGTAGTGATATTTCCAACATCTAACAACAATGCAACCAATGAACTGGAAAAAAGAAGTTTTAAGGTCATAAGGTAATTAGAGTCTTACATGCTGTATTGGGATCATTCACTGCAACGCAGAAATCTTGGAGCTGTGTTGGATCAGCAGCGTAGGTAACCGAGGAAGCGATAGCTATAATAACAATGTAGGTAAGGATGTTAGGAATTGCCATGATAGTTTTGGAAAAAAAAGATCTAAAATTGTGGGTCGCTTATGGATGTGTGCAAGTTAAGCTCTGTAATGTTCTTAAGCAGATTGTTTGATTGTTAGCATGCAAAACACGTCCCTTATATAGACATATAGTTGAACTAGATGCTGAGGTTTAAAGACCAAGTATTAGTAATTAGGTAATTTAATGGAAGACTTGGTCTGTATCAACTTTTTAAATGAAGATGCAATAGTCACGATACCAGGTCAGGTTTAAAATTTTGTCTTCCCCAGTAATTTTATCAGATCAACTCTTCAGCTCCTAATTATCAAACCAATTAAGTATTATGTCTACATCAACGGCAGATTAGTTGAGTTTAAAAAGAAAAGAAGCCCATGCATACGTAACCTACCATAACAATTTGAATAATCTTTGACTAAAAACAGTCCAGTGTTGTGGTTTATTTGTTGTCTCTGCTCCTAGAACTAGTCTTAAAGTTTATTCATAGTTTCTTTCCTTAACTACTATTATTACCTTTAGTTATTACAGAAGATATTACGTATTCATTATTCGAAAAGTTAACTTATCTTACTTGCTACGGAGTATTTGTTAAATGAGACAATTATCAGGACTTGAGCATGCTCGTCAGTCGTCAAGATGGACGTTCTAGCCGCGAACCAATTTGAATGTGTGCTCTCCCTAAAACTGAAGGCATAACTTTGAAGTGTATGCTTATGTTGCTCCATTTTTGTCATTATTCCTGCAGACTTTTTAATAGTTGTATGGCTTGTACATAATTTTTGGATGTATGATTTATAGAATGTTAGTAATTGCCAAGGGATTTAGCAAGCACTTGGGTCGATCGATCTTCTACTTGGGTTGAGTCTGATAACTTGATTCTTCTACTTTGGTCTGAGTCTGATAACTTGATTCTTCTACTTTGGTCTGAGTCTGATAACTTGACTTTTCCACCTATTCTAAATCTGATAATTAAGTTGAGCAGGGATTGTTAAGCGTTAGAATTCTCTTATAAGCTACATCCAAACAAAATAAACTAAACAAAATAAACTATTTCCGGATTTCCGGATAGTTATTAAAAAAAGAGTCAAACTCCCATAGTTATTAAATGTGTAAACAGTGCGTAAAAAAAAAAATTTCATATAATATTCTACATTTGAATCGGGGCATCGCCCGGGGTAAATGCTAGTTCTATTATTTATATTAGCAAAATAACTAAACCACAACCCACTTACTTTTCTTTTGACTTCTTTCTTAATAAAGTGAAAAATGTTGTTTGGGGCAATCTTTTAGGGACAGAGGGACTAAGTTGGTAAATGTCTCTCATCTTCTCTAATGTAGGGCAACTCTTGTGTGCGTAACACGGGGAACTTAACCCATAAGTTTCTGTCAATTAATACATGTAGTTTAGAAGTCGGTTTCTGCTACCAAGACCAATCTTGGCCTAGTGGTTAAGAGCTTAAGTCTCATGTTCGAATCCACCCCCTCCCGGCCTGTAATTTGTATTGCCATTTTGAAAACGAATTTTGAAATTTTGTCTTGTAATTTGCATTGCCCATGAAAATTTCAAAATTCGTTTATGTCATCTAAAAAAGTTAAGAAAATAATTTCCCGTGTAAATCAAACTTAATTTAGGTTTAGGTTTTTTCCGAGATAGTTTTACCCAAAAGAAAGGGTGGTGATGAGAATCAAACACGGTGCACACATTGACCTCTTGGCCACTTGATTCTCTTTTAGGATGTTTCTAATTTCTACTATTTCATTTCATAAAGATCTTTACCGTTATTATTTGCACAAAAATGAGAAAGTTGGTTGAATATAATAAAATATGGATAAAGTAAGAGAAATGTGTAAAAATGTGGATGAGAGTAAAAACAAAAGAAAAGTGAGTGGAAAATTGTAAGTATTGTGGGGATAAAAAAGGGTAAGGTAGTAAATTTTCATGTCCAAGAACAGAATAAAGCAAAGTGTAAAGAACATTATGAAACGGACTAACATGAAAAGTGTAAAGATCGATCATTTTGAAATGGAGGTAGTATGTAATAAGCTTACGTTGTACTACGCATAACCTTATACTTTAGCGATGGTCTTCAGGGCCGGTCCTGACATTTTGAGGGCCCTAGGCGAAATAAGGGATTTGGGCCCCTTCCAAAATAATACGTCTTTAACTGAAATAATATTTATTTTTTGTGAAAACCATTTTATTGTTGAATTCAAATCAATAAAAACTTATTATATCTCCTTTGCAGGATCCTAGAATTTCAAAATCCGGCTCTAGTCAATTTATTGAAATATTTCAATAAAATAAATACCTACTTAATTACAAGATAATTAATATGCGTAAAGAGATATTTTTTGAAAATAAAGGTTCATTTTGAGCATATAAAAATATCAGTTAATTTTGTATTCATTAAAATGCTTATCTATTTTAAAACTTATAAACCCATAGTCCATCAATTTTTTTGCTCACATATAGTTATATCAATTAGAACTGAGTACTAAAAGTCAAATACTACGTACATAAACTCAACGTAAAACACAAAAATAAAAATATTGACAAAGTTTAAAAAGAAAAGAGTTAGTAAGGGGAGTCGAACCCTAGACCTCTAGTAGATATCAAAACTTTAGAACCTACTTCCTGCCAATGAGCCAAGGAAATAACATGTGTATTTAATGCGTTGTTTATTACTAGTACTAAATTACTGGATAGACAATTATTTTGGGCCCCTTTCCGCCTTGGGCCCTAGGCGGTCGCACCCCTCGCCTACCCCCTAGGGCCGGGCCTGATGGTCTTTGGAAAAATATGAAAAATGGATCAAAGAAATATGTTCTATCATCTATGCTACGAAATCTTGACAATCGAATTGGGTGCCAAACATTTTTTTAGCTTCAAGTTAATTGCCATATATAAAGAATAAAATTGATTTATTTTTATTAATTCATCAAATAAATATCGCACATAAAGTAAAACACGTACATTGTTTATTAAATCAAAAGGTACTTAAATTTGAAGCAATAGCTAGAATCTCTTCATAGGAGAAATAAGTTTATATCATTACTGAATTAAGGGCTGATCCAAAACATGGACTGCAGACGCTTAATGACATTGCCATCAAGTTGGAAGGCCTTGCTTAGAACATCAACTGAGATAGGTTTCTCCGCCCCGAATACAGCGTTACCAATAGTGACCACACCGGGATTTTGGCTGCTCAAACCAGCAATTGCAACAGCTGGAGTTTTACCAACATTCAACTGGAAGTGGATGAGGCCTTGAGGGAAAACAAACACATCTCCTTTATTAAGCACCTTGTCAAACAACTTATTTTCACCATTTTGGAGGTTTGATGTCACAAAACCAACGTACAGAGTTCCCTCCAAAACTGTAAGGATCTCAGTAGCACGAGGGTGAGTGTGGGGAGGATTGAGCCCGTAAGGTGCAAAGTCAATTCTAGCGATTGATATTCCAAGAGTGTTGAGGCCTGGGACTTGTGCTGCACTGACTAAGGTCACGTTGGCACCTAGTCTATTGCCATTTCCGGTGAACCCTGGCTTGTCAAGCCCTTGGCGAAAGAAATCCTCTGGTGTTGCTTCCATTGGATTCTTACAAAACTGTCCATTGACAAATACTGCACCCACAAAACACAACAAAAGTACCATAATATAAGTTAGTGTTATGCTAACAAAAGTTTAAAGAGTATAAGCAGTAAAAATGATAAAATGATAAGCAATTGTTTGGTTGACAAAAACATAAGAAATGCAATTTCATTAAAAGATGCGAGGAATATTACAAGCAGCATTAGGGTCATTAACTGCAACACAGAAATCTTGGAGCTGTGTGGGATCAGCAGCGTAGGCAACTGAGGAAGCGATAGCTATAACAACAATGTAGGTAAGGATGTTGCGAATTGCCATGATTCCGGATAAAAAATCTAAAATTGTTGGTTATTCGCTTTTGATGTAAGTGTGTAAGTTAAGCCCTGTAATGTTCTTAAGCAGCTTGTTTGATTGTTAGCATGTAAAAGATGTCCCTTATATATATAGACATAATATAGTTGAATTAGATGATGTAGTTTAAAGACCAAGTATTAGTAATTAGGTAATTTAATAGAAGACTTGGTCTGTATCAACTTTTTAAATGAAGATACAATAGTCACGATACTTGCCAAGTCATGTTTACATTTGTGTGTTTACCTCAGTAATTTTACTAGATCAACTCTTTAATTAGCGCCTAATTCTCAATCCAAATCAAGTATTATGTCTACGTCAACGATTGATTAGGTTTGTTTAAAAAGAAAAGAAGCCCATGCTGCCATGCATACGTAACTTTTTACCAAAACAATTTGTTTAATCTTTTGACTATAAACAGTAATGGCGTTTCTCAGCTCCTAGAATTAGTCTTAAAGTTTATGCATACCTCTTTCCTTAACCACTATTATTAGTTTAAGTTACTCGAAAGTGTTCAAAAGTTAACTAATCTTACTTGCTATGGAGTACTACCCCTATTTCAAAATTATCTTTAAAATTTTCGTTTTAGTCCGTTTCGTAACTTTTTACCAAAACATTTGTTTAATCTTTGACTATAATTAAACATGAAACAAGTAATCCTCATCCGCTCTCTCTTGTTGGTGTTCTCAATATGAAACTTTATCAAAGAAAAATCTTGATCATCATACGAGATGAACTTGTTTGATTGGCAGTAAAAAATGGGAGAAGATTAAAGTAATAAGGAATTGATAGGTCGGATAGTTATTCGATTTATTCATGAGAAATAAATTATCAAACCTCCTTTTTTGGTGAATCAAAATTCATTAAAATTTCAAAATTTGTTAATGTATGTCAACCAAACAAGTTAAGAAATGGAAAATAATTTCCCGTGTAAATCAAACTTAATTAAGGTTTAAAGGATTTTTAGTATGTTACTTTTGTTGTTGGTCATTTGCATACTCTTCTCTCTCTCTAAAAACCCCTCCTCCCAAAAACTCAAACCCTAGCCGCCGCCACCGCCCTTTGAGGCTCGTTGGTGGCCGGAGCACCTCTGCTCGCTCAGGTCGCCGGCGAGCCTGCTAATTTAGCGCTTCACCGTTCCTAGTGAGTTAATCTTTGTAGATCGTGTAGTTTTCCGGCCGAGAAGTGAAAGAGGAACCAAGCCGCCACCGTCTCGCGGTTTCCCCATCCTCTTAGTTCGTTGATCTCGCCGGATTTCTTGTTCAGAATTAGTCATCTCTGTCGTGTTCAAGTGTGGAGTTGCTGTGTTCAAATAAGGAATTATTGATCGGATCAAAGTTCACAACCTCGGCGTCCTATCTCCAAAGCTAACCCAAGCGCCGCCGACGATAATCTCGCCGGTAAAGGTAAAAGTTTAGGGTTAGGGTTTCTTGTTTGGGTTAGGATTTTGCTAGTTTAGAGGCTTATTTGATCTGATTTTGGATTGACTACTTTACCGGATTTAACCTTGTCGCCGCCGTCTTGTGGTGTCGGAGTAACCCGATCTTGACGGTAAATGTAAAGATTTAGGTTGTATTGGTATTAGTTGTAGTCGTTTTTCTTGAAATCCTAGTTGTCCCTAATTGGTTTAGGGATGTGCGTGGCTTTCTCCATATGTGTTGCTTGTTTTTCGACAGGGTTGATTCGTTTTTGAGTTTGTTTATCTTTAGTTCTTGTTGGTTTTGGTGGGTTGTAGTGTGTTGGTTCTCTTTATTTTCGTTGGATGTGTTCCTATATGAGGTTGTTGCATTTGTTGTTAAACACATGTTTTTGGTTGTGTGGGTTGTATTAAGGTGTCCTATGTGGGATAGCCTTTATTGGGAGATTGATGGAGAAAAGTTGGGATTAGTTAATAGGTTGTTGGAGGCATTGATAATAGATGTTGTTTCCTCCTTCACAGATTGGAAGTCATTATGTGGAGGAGAGGGGTTGGGATGTAAGTTGAGGGAAGAAGGTATGTGTGGGAGGGGGTTTTGGTATTCATGGGTCATGGTTGTCTGTTCGTTGTTGAGATTAACTAATGTTAATTCTCAATTTAGGTTAGCGATGACTTTGTTTATCGCTTTCAAAAACTTTTATTTCAACGCTGCTCCCCGTTCTACGGGGGTTCATAGCATGTTTTCCGAGTCACTTTTGGTGATTCTTATAGCTTGTGAGCAAATCTCAGGCTCTTTGCAACCGGCTCGTGTCGTTACTACTCTTCTACTTCTTTCCTTGTATGTCAAGTTTTACAGGTTCTTAAGGTCGCCTCCAATAGTTTACCTCCCCAGCAAATCAGTCTTCAAGGAACTCACTAAAAAAGGCTTTGGCACGCTATGTGTGGTCTGGCGTTGTAAACAAAGCCAAGTCAACAATCGAGGGTCCAACGGAGAAGAGCCTATGCATTTAGTTTGTTTTGTAGTATGTGTAATAGTCTATAAAGACTCTAATACTTTGTTTAATGTGTAAACTTTTTAATTTATGTAAAATTAAACCTATGTCAAAAAAAAAAAAAAAAAAAAAAAGGAAGAAAAAGGAAACAGATTCATCACTATCGTTATTAGGTGATTGTTAGAGGGACAAGGTAACAATTATCATTACCCGGTGGTAACACATTCCAGCGATATGATATTGCTGTGAACCCCACGGTAAAAATTGCCATCACCCTCCTCAAACACACTTCTCTCCTTTTCTCAAGTCTCAACCATTTCTACGGCTCTCTTTGTTGTTTCTCTCTATCGCACCCCAAATCCCAATCTACCATTTTTACGTCTTTTTTTACTGGATCTACTTCATTGGGGCATGTAATCAATTTAATTTTTGGGTTTAAATGGCTCTTTTACACTGTGTTTGGAAATCAAGTGAACTTGGAAATGTGAGGAAAAGTAAAACTATGAAAATCTGTAGAAAAACAAATCTGAAGAAATATGTAGAAATCACAAATTTTAATTTGTTTGGCTAATTATTATGGAAAACTGGAAAAAATTGAAATATCTCATATATTTCACTTCTTGAATCTTGTTTTCCTCAGATTTCCACAGTTTTTCCATCCCTTTTGAGGGGAAAAGTGTTGAAAATAAAATAGGCAAAATATAATTAGTTGATTTCCACAGATTTCCACACATTTCATTTTCCTCACTTTTCCATTTAAATTACCAAACAAGCTAAAATTAAGGAATTCTCATATTTCCACATTTTTACACAATTTTCTACATTAAATTAGAGTTCCCAAACACACGGTTATTCATGCTTCTTTTTTTTGGTTTTAGTTGGATTAATTCATACTAATTAATAGATAGCTAACGTGGCGGGTGGGGGTGGATTGTGGGTGGGTTTGGTGGGTCGTGGGTCGGGGATAATTGACACACAACCCGCCTCAGTTAAAGTAGGGTGGGTCGAGTTGTGGGTTGTGTCGGAAAAAATGGACACAGTACATGATGGATCGTGGGTTGTGCGGGTCGGGTGGGTCTGATGGGCTTGGTAGGTTATGACAGATTGACAGATGTGATTACGGTAGGTCAGGTGGGTTTACATGAGTTTTAGCGATAAAAGGTTATAAAATTTGTATGAACTTAAATTAATTAATTTTTATGTTATTCACTTACTCACGTAAATGTGGCTAATGTATATTTACACAATAAAATTAGAATTTATAGCATTTTAAACATACAAAATTGTTTAAATATATTAGTATGAGTTTCGCGGGTTGGGTTCGTGGGTTGGGTGTGCCGTGGCGGGTTGTGTCGGGTCCTATGGGGTGGGTCGAAATGAGCTGTGTACAAAAATTCGACCCAAAATACATCAAAAAAAAATCCGATTGGATTGGGTTGTTTTATGTGTCATAATTGTGTATGACCCATATGACCCACTATGAGCTGTGTCAGGACTGGGTAAAACCCGATCCACTGGCCATCTCTACTAATTAACATGCATATTAATATGCACTTAGGTTACCTTAAAGAAAACCACCGCCATATTCCAACTTCGCGGTGATGAGAATCAAACATGGCAGTAGCTCACTAGCTCGCATTGAGCTATTCTCTTTTAGGATGTTTTTAGGCTATAAGCTTACAAGTTATAACATTATCCTTTTGCGATGTTCTTTGGAAAAATATGTGTTGAAATCTTCAATAAATGCAGAAGCTAAGAAGAAGGGAAGTAAACTTAAGTAGCCATAAACGGAGCTGCACAGAAGCTTGTATTAAAGAGAAGTTTTCTTATTACAGCTTTTAGGAAATATTCTGTGATAATCATTGATTGAGGCTTACTCCTAATATATATAGTAAGCTAGTACACAGCTGTACCAACCAATCATATTACAGGAAATAAAACAACTAGCCAATCATAAATATCCTAGTTGTCACAAACAGACAAACTAGCTGACAAGTAACAGAATCAGTTACAAGAGCTGCATTCCTGTGTATGCTAGACCTGCCTTGTTATGCTGCACTTGCACTGGTGTGGTTGTTGGCTGTGTAGGCTGATCATGATCACCAACACCCCCCCTCAAGCTTGGGGTGGCATGAGAAACACCAAGCTTGGAAAGAAGCTCATAAAAATGAGGTGAAGGCAAAGCCTTAGTAAAGATGTCTGCAAGTTGTGACTGAGTAGGCAAATAGGTGAGTTGAATAAGGCCTTCCAACACTTTATCTCTTGTAAAGTGACAGTCAATTTCAATGTGTTTTGTGCGCTCATGAAACACTGGATTCTTTGCTATGTAAATGGCAGATTGGTTATCACAGTGAAGGGTGACAGGCTTCAAGTGTGTAACCCCAATTTCTTCCAACAATCTGACCAACCAAGTGACTTCAGCAGAAGCAGCTGCCATAGCTCTATACTCAGCTTCTGAAGAGCTTCTGGAAATAGTACTTTGCTTCTTAGATTTCCAAGAAATTGGTGAGTTACCAAACAATAGGATATAACCAGTGATAGATTTCCTGGAATTAGGACATGCTGCCCAATCACTATCAGAGAAAGCTTGTAAAGTTAATGTATCTGAGGCATGAAGAAGAATGCCTTGACCTTCTGAACCTGCCACATACCTAAGAACATGTTGGAGAGCAGCAACATGTGGAAGTCTAGGTTGATGCATGAATTGGCTCAAAAGTTGTACTGCAAAACACAGGTCTGGTCTGGTGTGTGTTAGAAAGTTTAACTTTCCCACCAGAGTTCTGTAAAGCTCAGGTTTATCAAACAAATCTCCTGTATCAGCTAGAAGCTTTGTATTGATAGGTAGAGGTGTAGGTGCAGTTTTGTGAAGGTCAAAACCACTGTCTGCAAGCAAAGATTTAGTGAACTTCTTCTGAGTTAAGATCACACCATTCTCCAAATATCCAACCTCAATACCCAAGAAATAGTTCATCATTCCTAAATCCTTGATACTGAAAACATCATCCAGATGCTTCTTTAATGTTTCAATGGTAGGAAGATGATTCCCAGTTAACAAAATGTCATCCACATAAACTGCAGCAAGAGTAATGTGATGTTCATCCCTTTTGATAAAAAGAGAATAATCATTCTTAGATTGTAGGAAACCTTGTGTCTGCAGTTCAGTGTGTAGCTTGGCAAACCATTGCCTTGATGCCTGTTTCAGTCCATATAGTGACTTTGTAAGCCTGCAAACCTTGTTGTTAGGATTAGGAATCCCCTCTGGCATCTTCATATATACTTCTTCATGGAGATCCCCATGAAGAAAAGCATTATTAACATCTAATTGGTAAATGGTCCATTTCTTGCTTGCTGCTAAAGCCACTATGCATCTCACTGTTGCCATCTTCACTACAGGGGAGAAAGTTTCCTCAAAATCAATCCCATATTGCTGAGTGTACCCCTGTGCTACCAATCTTGCTTTGCATCTTTCAAGAGTACCATCAGCCTTTAGTTTCACTTTAAACACCCATTTGCATCCAATGGGTTTCTTTCCATGTGGCAAAGTGACCACCTCCCAAGTTTGATTCTCAAGTAAAGCTTCTATCTCTTTTTCCATAGCTTTTATCCATTCAGGACTTTTTACTGCTTCTTTGTAATTCTTAGGCTCTATCAAACTGTCAATCTTTGCTACCATGGCATGATAGCTCTTGGGCAAGCTAGTGTAAGTCACCAGGTTACACCAGTGTGTAGCTGTATGACATTGATAATCAGCAAGATAAGTGGGAGGTTTGTGAACCCTTGTAGACTTTCTAGGAGGAGGATCTGTAAGATCCTGTGTGAAGTTTGGAGAATGGAAAGAAGAAGAAGAAGTAGATGAGTGAAGAGGAGTGGAAGATGGTGAATTTTGATGAGGAGCAGAAGAAGTAGTAGAAGTAGAGGGAGTAGCAGAAGATGGTGAATCACTATGGTGAGTAGAGGAAGAAGAAGATGAATGTGGTAAGTGGGGAAGAAAAGGTGAATTTAGGTCTGGATCAGGAAGAAGTGGTGTGTGTTTGGGAAGAAAAATATATGGAGGTAAAGAGTTGGTTCCAGAATGAGAATCTGGAAGATGGTGAAAGGGAAAATGTGTTTCAGAAAAAGTAACATCCCTGGAAATGCTTATTTTCTTGGACTGTGGATCAAGAATCTTGTATCCCTTCTGTGAAGGTGAATATCCAATGAACACACATGCAGTTGCTCTTTTATCAAATTTGGTTCTGTTGACTTTAGAAGTAGATGCATAGCAGAGACATCCAAATGCTCTCAAGTGTGCATAAGGAGGTTTGTGTCCATGCAATTTTTCATAGGGTGTCATATTGTCAATACTCTTCAAAGGCATTCTGTTAATCAAATAAGTGGCACATAGTATGCATTCTCCCCAGTACTGTATTGGTAGCTTTGACTGAAAGTGCAATGCCCTAGCTGTTTCTAGCAAATGCCTGTGTTTTCTCTCCACAACTCCATTCTGCTGTGGAGTGCCACTACAGCTAGTCTGATGAAGAATTCCCTTACTGAGCAATAAATTTTTCATCTCTCCTTCACACAATTCTAAAGCATTATCAGATCTGACACAAAGTACCTTGCTATCAAACTGTGTTTCAACCATTTTTAGAAACGAATCAATCACAGTTACAGCATCATTCTTTGATTTCAGAAGGTGTGTCCATGTAGTTCTAGTAAAATCATCCACTATAGTGAGGAACATAGTACAACCATTGTGAGTTTTATTCTTATATGGACCCCAAGTGTCCAGATGTATCATCTGAAACCTTCTCTTAGTCTTAATACTGCTTACAGGAAAAGAATTTCTAGGTTGCTTTGCAGCTGGACATATCTGACATATACTGTCATTATTACAGGTAGTAGCTAGATTATCCACTACAAGTTTCATCTTAAGAAATGGCATATGACCAAGTCTAAGGTGCCATATCTTCACATCTGTTGACTCTGCAGTGGCTGAAAGACATTGTGTTGAACTTGTTACAACTGGATCTTCTTTGCTTGTGTCCACACTGTACAGACCTGATCTCACACTACCAAGAACCTGTGGCCTTTTCATTAAATGGCCCTGAAGATAGCATTTGTCAGCAGTAAATGAGATTGTACACTGATGATCCAAGCACAACTTATTCACAGATAATAAATTATATTGAAAATCTGGCACATGTAGGACACCCTTTAGCTGTATATTTTCATTTAAAATGACTGTCCCTCTGTGTAGAATGGCCACTTTCCTTCCATCAGGTATAGTTATGTATTCATCAGTTCCAGTGACAGGTTCATAGCTTTTAAACATGTTGATATTTGCACACATGTGATCTGATGCACCACTGTCTAACAACCAGCTAGAATGAGCACAAGTGAGAAAGCAAAAAGTATTACCTGCCATAAATGCATGGCCAGAAGCCTCTCCTTCATCATTCTGTGTATCTGTGGAACTCTTCTCATTCTGTTGTTTGGTTAACAAACTTAACAACTGAGTGCACTGATCAGCTGTAAGAAATCCTGGTTGTTGTTCCCTGTCAGTTTCTTGGAACTGTGGTTGATACTCTGTCATATCATCCCCATATGGTTCATCAAAGTAAGCTGCTGCTGCTGTTCTTTTGTCACTCTTAAAACCAGTGAAACCTGGAGGATATCCATGCAACTTAAAACACCTTTCTGTACTATGTCCATTGACCTTGCAATGATCACAATAATATGTAAATGGTTTCTTGTATCCAGTTCTGTTTCCACCATACTGATAAGTGTTCTTGTATCCAGTTTTGTAAGGATTGTTTCTTCCTTGTAAGTCATTATACCTCCTTCTATCTGCTATGAAAGCATGATTCTCTGTATGTTGCATGGGAGCACTGATCTCTCTTTGTCTTTCTTCTTGAGCCAACATCCTATAAGCATGAGTGATGGTGGGCAAAGGTTGCATCATCAACAAATTTCCCCTTGCAGTGCTTAAATGTTCCCCTAATTTCATTAAGAATTGCATCAGCCTTTGGTCTTGCTGCATCTTGAAGATCTTTTGAGTCAAGTTACATGTACATTGGTTGCAAGTACATGATGGCAGAGGATTAGCAGCACTTATCTTGTCCCAAATAGACTTAATCTCTGTGAAAAATTCAGCAATGTTCTGTCCTCCTTGTGTGATTTCTGCAGCTTGTTGTTCAAGAGAAAACAACTGTGGACCAGAAACGTATCCAAATCTTTCTTCTAGGTCTAGCCAAATCTCTCTAGCTGTGTTAAAGTATAACACACTTTTGGCAATGTTTGTGTCCAGATTAAACAGTATCCATGAAATCATCATGTCATTGCATCTCATCCAAGCCTGATAAGTGTCAGCTGTTACATCAGGTTTAGCTAGTGTTCCATTCACAAAACCTAGCTTGTTCTTTGATGACATAGAGATCATCATACTTCTCCTCCAATCACCATAGCCTTCTCCTTTAAATTTCACTGAGACTAACTGACTTGCAGTGTTATCTGTTGGATGCAAATAAAATGGACTAGCTGGATCTTGATTAGGTTGTAGAGTTGTCATGACTGATTTTTTTTGAGATTGAGATTTTCTTAGAATAAAAGAAATAAAACTGAAAGTGTTTGATGAAGGATTTGATTTGAGGAAAAAGAAGATTTAGATGAGATGAGATGATTTTAGGATTTGATTGAAGAAAAAAAAAATAGCAGCAGATTATCAACAGAATTTTGCAATCAAACTAGAAAAAAAAAATTCCACGAAGAAATTCAAGAAACAGAAGAATATCAACAGAATCACATACAGAGAATCTATCTACTAATCAGAAGATCATAATGCACTACTGATTCACAGAAAATCAGAAAAATACCAGCAGTTGAAGAACATACCCTCAAATTTGATATGCTTAGAATTCTGATTGAATTGTATCACTGTGTTTAGAAAGAACTACTGATTCAGGATCTGTGTTTACTGCTCTGATACCATGTTGAAATCTTCAATAAATGCAGAAGCTAAGAAGAAGGGAAGTAAACTTAAGCAGCCATAAACGGAGCTGCACAGAAGCTTGTATTAAAGAGAAGTTTTCTTATTACAGCTTTTAGGAAATATTCTGTGATAATCATTGATTGAGGCTTACTCCTAATATATATAGTAAGCTAGTACACAGCTGTACCAACCAATCATATTACAGGAAATAAAACAACTAGCCAATCATAAATATCCTAGTTGTCACAAACAGACAAACTAGCTGACAAGTAACAGAATCAGTTACAAGAGCTGCATTCCTGTGTATGCTAGACCTGCCTTGTTATGCTGCACTTGCACTGGTGTGGTTGTTGGCTGTGTAGGCTGATCATGATCACCAACACCCCCCCTCAAGCTTGGGGTGGCATGAGAAACACCAAGCTTGGAAAGAAGCTCATAAAAATGAGGTGAAGGCAAAGCCTTAGTAAAGATGTCTGCAAGTTGTGACTGAGTAGGCAAATAGGTGAGTTGAATAAGGCCTTCCAACACTTTATCTCTTGTTAATTGCCATATATAAAGAATAAAATTGATTTATTTTTATTAATTCATCAAATAAATATCGCACATAAAGTAAAACACGTACATTGTTTATTAAATCAAAAGGTACTTAAATTTGAAGCAATAGCTAGAATCTCTTCATAGGAGAAATAAGTTTATATCATTACTGAATTAAGGGCTGATCCAAAACATGGACTGCAGACGCTTAATGACATTGCCATCAAGTTGGAAGGCCTTGCTTAGAACATCAACTGAGATGGGTTTCTCCGCCCCGAATACAGCGTTACCAATAGTGACCACACCGGGATTTTGGCTGCTCAAACCAGCAATTGCAACAGCTGGAGTTTTACCAACATTCAACTGGAAGTGGATGAGGCCTTGAGGGAAAACAAACACATCTCCTTTATTAAGCACCTTGTCAAACAACTTATTTTCACCATTTTGGAGGTTTGATGTCACAAAACCAACGTACAGAGTTCCCTCCAAAACTGTAAGGATCTCAGTAGCACGAGGGTGAGTGTGGGGAGGATTGAGCCCGTAAGGTGCAAAGTCAATTCTAGCGATTGATATTCCAAGAGTGTTGAGGCCTGGGACTTGTGCTGCACTGACTAAGGTCACGTTGGCACCTAGTCTATTGCCATTTCCGGTGAACCCTGGCTTGTCAAGCCCTTGGCGAAAGAAATCCTCTGGTGTTGCTTCCATTGGATTCTTACAAAACTGTCCATTGACAAATACTGCACCCACACAACACAACAGAAGTTAGTGTTGTGCTAACTAAAGTTTAACAAGTGTAAGAAGTAAGTAATAAAAATGTTATGCTCACTGCAGTTTGACAAGTGTAAGAAGTAAATAACGCAAGGACGATGATATAGGTCGCAAGTTGCGACAACGTTTAGTTGTCGCAGTTTAATTGGTACATATAGGCGCCACGTAGGATATAGTCATTATAATATTTTTACTATCAATGCAATATTTCTACTATGAAAATATGTAAATAAGGTAGTCGATATGAATAAGGAAACAAATTAGAATATTAAGATTTTCCTACCTTTTTTTATAACATGTATAATAGATAATATAAGTTTAAATATTTTAATTTCCAATTTAAATCATGACACATACGCATGCCATGTCATCATCGTGACACGGTTTAAAGGTCGCATGTTGCGAACTTTATCATTTTCGAAAACGCAAAGTGCAACTAGCTGTTTGGTTAATAAAAACACATCAAAAGTTGATCATGAAACTATGTGAGAAGTAAAACTTCCTCTGAAGTGATACTTCCAACATCGCCTAACCAATAAACAACCATGGAATCGACAAAAAGAAGATAAGGCAAGGGGCCGAGTAATTTGAAAATTATTAGGTACATTATGCACCCAAGTGTATTTTAATTCCAATTGGTGATCTCTATCATATTTTCTCCTCATATATAAGGAAAAAATGTGAGAGTGTGTACAGTGAAACCAGGTGCATCTTATGTTATAAGGGTAATTCACTACAAAAAAGGGGCTATTAACGACGGGAAATCCCGTCGTAAACCCGTCATAAAAGACCATTTACGACGGGATTGCCCGTCGCGAGCCCGTCCTAGAAAGGGGGCGTCGTAATTGCCTTTTCCCGTCGCGAAAGGCCAATTACGACGGGACATAATCCCGTCGCGAAAGAGCAATTACGACGGGCTAAAATCCCGTCGCAAAAAGCCAATTACGACGGGACATAATCCCGTCGTGAAAGGCCAACTACGACGGGCTAAAATCCCGTCGCGAAAGAGTAGATAGCCCAATATTGGAAGATTACATGCAGCGTTGGGGTCATTCACTGCAACACAGAAATCTTGAAGCTGTGTAGGATCAGCAGCGTAGGCAACCGAGGAAGCGATTGCTATAACAACAATGTAGGTAAGGATGTTACGAATTGCCATGATAGATTCTAAAATTGTGGGTTATTCGCTTTTGATGTAAGTGTGTAATATTAAGCTCTGTTTAATGTTTGTAAGCAGCTTAATTGTTTGATCTTTGGAATGCAAAAGACTCCCCTTATATAGTGTGTTGCGCATCAGATGATGATGGAGATTAATTAAAGAATAATAAGTATTAGTTATTTGGTAATCGAAGACTTGGTCGTTTGTACCAAGTTACCAACTACCAAGTCATGTTTAAATTTGTTAACTAACCAGATTACTACCTTCTACGTACCTCCGTTTCTTAACGATCTTTACATTTAATATTTGCACAAATAATAAGATACTTCGTAAAAAAGAGAGAGTATGGAAAAGGAGGGTGGATATGATAAAATATTTGATAAAATATCGTATAAAACACGAAAGAACACTGTAAAACCGATTAAAATGGAAAGCGTAAAGATTATTTTGAAACGGAGGTAGTAAGTATCGAAAATGATAAAGGTCGCAACATGCGACCTTTAAGCCGTGTCACAATGATGACATGGCGTGCTTATGTGTTATGATTTAAATTGGAAACTAAAATATTTGACATATATATCCTATAATACATGTTTAAAAAAATGGTAGAAAATCTCAATATTCTAATTTGTTTCCTTTTCTTTTATATCGACTACTTTATTTACCTATTTTCATAGTAAAAATATTGTATTGATAGTAAATATATGATGATGACTCATAGCCTACGTGTCGCCTATATATACCAATCAAATTTCGACACGTAATATTACGACAACTAAATATTGTCGCAACTTGCGACCTTTATCATCACTCAGTAAGTATTACTCACCCCGTTCTATAATGTTGTTCCAATATAATTTTGGCGCACAATTGTGAAGAATTTTCTAAACTCTTTCTAATATATAAAAAAGTTAAAAAACATATTCATTTGAGATCTTGTTTGATTTTTCTCAATTACTATAGTACGGAGTACTTAAAGATATCAAAGTTTTATAATGTTAATTTACTAGTGTATAATTAGAGTTAAAAATGATATTAGATATAAAAGTACATTGACAAAGGGAAAAAAAATAGAAACCGATTACCAAAACAATTTGATTAGTAGTATTTGACTAAAAACAATTGCATTTTAGTTTATACGTCGTCTCAGCTCGTAGAACTAGTCTTAAAGTTCATGCATAGATTTTTTTTTTCTTTTTCCATAACCACTATTATATACTCCGTATTAGCTTAATATAAGTTATTACCATTAGCAGTTGGCCTGGTCATACATATATGATATATCTATCTGCTCGTTGAACATGAGAAGTGCTCTTTGAAAGTGCATAATTGATGACGAGCCATGTATCAACTCCCATTGTCCTAATTACAATTATCGACCTAAAGTCGTAAACTAATACTATTACTTCCTCTGATTTTGTTTGATCTGGTATGGTATGATCTGATATAATTGTGTAAGTGTTGATTGTTTTAGGATACAAAATTACTAAACCAATCTTTAATTTGTAGGTTCATTGATCTACGTCTTTGCTTACGCTAGCACGTTTCTACTCCCTAATAAAGATGGTGGGGTGGGGGGGGGGGTCGGGCTTCGGGTCGAGCCCACGGGTTGTGAGCCTAACCGGACCGGACCCACGTCAGGCCCACGTTGTTTCGTGTCGTGCCGTGCCGTGCCGGGACAAAAAGTTAAAAAAGGGCCCAGGCCAGGCCCAATCTCACCGGCCTTCGTGCCGTGTCCGGACGGCCCGTCGTGCCTAAGGCTAATTTTACTAAATTTAGCGTGCTTTATCGTGCCGGGTCGAGTCGTGTCGTACTTTTTCCAAAAAAAATAAGGCACAGGCCCGGTCGGCCCACGACTTCGTGCCCGTGTCGGGGCGTGCTTTTTTCTTGCTCGTGTCAGGCCGGGATTTTTTCGTGCCGGGTTGGGTTGGGTCGGGCTTCGGGCCGGCCCGGCCCACAGCCATATTTACTCCCTAATGCTGTTACTTTTCCCTTTCACTTAAATCCTTATCATTTAGATAAGTTTATCTTAAATCCTTAAGAGTGCATGGTTCTTGAGCATGATGAACATGGTAAGGACATTTATAAGAGGCCGAGCCATTGTCCTATAAGGTCCAAATCGATGGATCGCCCCCATCGAAGGGTTCGAGCTTGATGGCCGGTGGAAATTGCGGAGGCTAAACCTTTAGCTAATGCCATTAAGCTTGGACATAGGTATGAATTTACGCAGGTGATTTTGGAGTCACACTACCAATTATATTTCCCGACTGTTGAAGGATTCTATTTATTTATCTGATCTTGATGCGGTATTAAGTGATACTTTGTCTTTAAGTACCCATTTAGTTTCTTTGTTTGGTAGCATGTTAGAAGGGACGACAATGTTGTAGGCATGTAGCCATCACCTTGCGAGCTAAGACTATTTATTTTCGGTGTTGAACCTATTTGGGAGAATCATTGTCCCATGGAGATTTCTCCTTATATACTTATGGATACTTTGTTCATTAATTAATGAATTAACCCGCATTCTCCTCAAAAGAATCTTAAATCCTTAAAATTGGAAATGCACAATCATCTTTATTTTATAAGGGAACTCCTTAGGTCATTTTTTTTTTTTTTGATGCAAGCAGGGTCTAATTCAATAAATCTTAGGTCATTTTCATAAATGCCTTTTTGGTGTCTCCTATAGAATAATCTAAAATACCCCCATACTTTATCCTCAAATTGAATTAATTAAAAAAAAGTTGATTGTTTTATGACATTTTTTAATTAATTTAAAAACTGATTATTGAATGGAAATCACCAATTAAGAAAGTCTAATCAAATCATGGATTGAATCATGTAATCTCTAAAAAAGACATAACAGCCAATTAATACTATTTACCAATTATATTAACGTTAATTGTAAAATAAAATAGAAAAGCATAAAAGAAAAATAGTTAGTCAGACAGATTTAATCACAATAGACAAAAAGTCAAAAGTTAAAAAAAAAAGTCACAATCAAACATTTAATCACATACAAATATACTCCTTATTAATCACATAATTAATTTTTTTTCCTTTCAAATATTTTATTATGCCACTTTTTGTATTGTCACAATCACAAATAAATCATATTTTAATTTAAATTTTTTAAACAAAATTCAATCAAAAAAATATACTCCATAATAAAAATACATCCCCTATAAATGTAATTGATATCTACTTTTTTAATAGAGAAAGTTTGCGAATAATTTTTCTACATTACACAATTTTATTTTTTTTATATATTTTCGCACGCATCACGTACATACAAGACTAGTTACCAACTTACCATTAAAGTGAACCAAGTTTCACTAAAATCTCAACCTTTATCTAGACGAGGTAAAAGGACAAGTGTGTAAAAAGAATGAATTAATGATTTATTGTGTGTCTTAAAACAGTAAAATTAATGAGTGAGCGTGAATTCCGTGAGATCTAAGACCCCTAAGAAACCGCCTTGAGTCAACCGGCAACTCCTTTCGGCCCGTCACTTTGGAAAACACACGCACTCACTTACACTCTTCCTCTTCCCTTCTCTCTCTCTCTCTCCTCTTCTTGCAAATCCTGCAAAATCCCAGATTTTAATTCCAATCACCAAACTTCTAACTATGTTTTTCCTTTGATTTGGATGCTAATTTACATCACATCATCAGCTACGGCTTGTTCAATAAAACCTCTATGGAAGGCAAGTTGTTGTTATCTTTTCTTCTTTTCTGCATTTCTTTTTCATTAATCTTTGATAATTTTGATGGGTTTTTTGCAAACTGTGATACCCTTTTACCTGATAATCACCCCATTTCTAATTCCAATCATAAAGACAACACTAATTATAATGAAGAAAATGGTAACCCTTTGTTGTATAATCAACACCAATCTCAAATTGATAAGATGGAACAATTAGTCAGGAATTTGAGTGAGTTAGTAACAAGATTAGAGTCCAAACTTGACGAATCGAAAAAATTGGAAAATGGGCACTGCAAAGATGCTGCTAATAAAGAAAAGGGTGATAGATCAGCTTATACTTTGGGTAAAGAGATTGGAATTCATGATGAGGGTGCTAAAAGCGATTCCTTTGTTACTGCACAAGGGAATCGATTGAAAGCTGGTTCAATTACAAAATACAGTCCATTTTGGTCTGAGAAATTTCAGTTTATGTCAGCTGTGAACTTGGGTTCAGTTGCTACTAGTGTTAATGTATTACCCTTTCGAGATTTTGAGGGGATTAGTAAGTATATCGCGGTTGGCGATGATAGAGGCCGTGTTTATGTCTTCTTGAGGAATGGGGATGTTTTGGTTGAGTTCCATACCTTGACTGATTCGCCCGTTACTTCAATGCTTTCGTATATGTCAGCTTATATGAACGAGAGTGTGTTGGTTACAGGGCATAGTAATGGGGCTATATTGACTCATAGGGTTTGGGAAACTTCCATTGTTGAGGATTCGAGTTCCCTTCACATGGAGAATCATGTGGCATTAGATGCAGGGGAAAATGAGTCAATTGGATCATCAGTATCAATTTTAGAAGTTCATCAAGTTGCAAGATCTAGGTACATTTTGTCAGTGGAAGAAAAGGGGAAAATCAAGGTTTTTAGGGAGAATGGTACTTTGTATGGGCTAGCTGTACCAACGAGCCGTCCACTCGTGTTCTTGAAGCAACGGCTTTTGTTCTTGACGGAAAAGGGTGCGGGATCTTTAGATTTGAGGAGTATGAAGATTAGGGAAACTGAATGTGAAGGTTTGAATGATTCGATAGTGAAAAACTATGTGTTTGATGCTAGTGAAAGGTCAAAGGCATATGGGTTTACATCATCAGGTGATTTGATTCATCTGTTATTATTAGGTGATGTAACGAACTTCAAATGTAGGGTTAGATCCAGGAAAAAGTTTGACATGGATGAACCTCTTGCATTTCAAGCAATTAAAGGGTACTTATTAATCATTGGTCAAGATAAGATTCATGTTTATAATGTTTCAACTCAGCATTATAGGTCCGGTGCTCCTCGTCTTACATTTTCTGCTGGTATAGAGGAGATCAAATCATCTTTTTTACCGGGTCAGACTGTGGATGAAAATGGGAAGGAAGAAGCAATACCGTTAATTGCTAGTGACCGTGAAAAACTCGTTATTCTTGGTTTAGGAGGAGGATACGTAGGAATGTACCGTTCAAAACTTCCCATTTTGAGAGGAGAGTCTAACACAGTGCTGTGGACAAGTCCTGTGTTGTTCTTCATACTCTTCCTATTTGGAGCATGGCAGTTCTTTGCCAAGAAGAAGGAAGCACTTACATCGTGGGGCCCGGATGACCCGTTTAACTCCACCTCGGTCGGAAGTGGTGGAGCCCCGTTAGGGTCCGGGTCAGTAGATAGAGCTTTTTCTGATTCATCATCATCAAGAAATGCTGATATGATGGATTTGAGGAATAACGGGTTAAGAGGTCCATCGAGAAGTAGGTATACTTCTCCTTCCCGGTATCCCGTTGGAGGAGGAGGGAGCTCCTTTAGGCCGAGTGCAGGGGACGCCAACTCTAGACCGTTATCTGTTGATCCGAATTATAGAGCAACATCCGAGCTTAAGTTCAGGGGTTCAAATCTTGACTCTTCTTCCGCTTTTCCCAAACGAAGAGACAACATGTATGATGATGGAAATTGACTTGTAAGATAATAATCTTCCAGGAAGTGTTGTAGCCTGATGCAGGTGTTGTCACTGAATTTTTGTTATTTTTTTTTTGGCAATATTGATATAAGTATGTTCATATGCAATGTATTTCTGTTTGAGCTTCTACCCTAGTTATTATAATTTTGAAATCTTCAGTTGTGAAGATGGAACTAATAATGCCAGAGCTTATTGTAGTTCTATCCTAATATATCTCTACAGGGTTTTTGCTTTTCGTTGCTGATTTTTTTAGAGGACGTTATTGTACTGCTCGGAATATGTAATATGATACAGGCCCTTTTATTGATCATTGTAGTTATGCTTAAGATTCATACTACAGATTACTGTGTTTTTTTTGAGATTTGGTGCAGGTGATTGTGAGGAGCTTTTGATTTCTGCAAATGATTGAACAGTCGTTGTTGATTTTCTTTACCTTGACTTAGAATAAGCAGTCTTGATACACCTCCAGTTTGCTTACAGTAGTATATTGGTTGATTTTGTTCAACGCAATACCTCATCTTGCTAAGTGAAGTACGTTGTTGGTTTCCTGTGTTCTCTAATTGGTTTAACTTTAGGCCCTGTTGAACTGAAATTAACTGAACTGAATGCTCCTGAACTGCCAAATACGTTATGAAACTGCAATTAAACCAAAAAGAACAGGGCCATAGCATTGCAATATTAAGGAAACCAAAGAAGCACGAAATACAAATAAAAATAACTAAACAATTAATCATTCCAGAATGAAGTCATTTAAATTTTTGTGTGGCCAAAGATGCATTTGACCAATATTTTCCATCAGTATATTTTAGTACAAATTGCACCTGTATAGTTCTAATCAATAAAACAAGATAAGAGAGTAAAAATCACTCGTACTACAAGTAAATTGCTTTCCAAGCATTGCATGTGTATCATTTCACGTTCGGCGTCCCCTTTCCTTCTTTTTTTCTCCATGGTGAATGAAGTTACAATCCCCTATGTCTTTCATACATATATTAGGTACAAAACAACTGTAAACTGTAATAGGGATGTATGTCCAAAAACAAAAAAAGTGCATCCTTAAATCTGAATTGTGATGCAGCTTGAAACTCTTGTTATAGATGCTATATACCAAAGATAATTATAATACAACAGCTACTTTTCATGCAATTTTGAAGCCTTTAACATGATGTCAAACAAGCTAAATAAATACACAGGCTTCTGCTTCAACAAATTTGTGTCATAACATAATAGCCAAAGTGGTCATTTCTTTTTCTTACTGTTCTCGTACTTGATGAGCTGAACAGGAGCAGCAGGTATCCCAAACCACCACTCTCTTAGTCTCCTCAATGACCTGTAACTGCTTTCCCTTCGCAAAGGCATTTCCCTAGTGTAGGGCTCCATTAGGACAAACAGGATTATAAATCTGAAAGGCACTAGCACGAAGAACGCCGCCGTGAGAAGTAAAAAGATAGCTACTGTGTATGTGGCCTGAAGAACACAAGATAAAATCATAAAAGACTAAGCATCAAGAGTGGGATTAGGATAGAAGATAAACCAACAAAGTCTATACATGATAGCTACATATGCTTATCATTCAAAACTAATACTGTAGTCTGTATACATTAAAGAAAAGAGGGTATTTTCTGGAGCATTATAGATGGAAGATGAACAAATAATAGATGGAAGATGAACAAAATAACAAATCATAGATGGAAGATGAACAAATCAAAGGTGAATTTGACGTTTGGTGTCTCATGTGAGGGATATAAATAAACGAAGGAAAGAAAGTGCGATTCCATTCTAGAGAACTTTTTGTGGGTTAGGAACTGTTATCGTGATATTTGAAAAAAGGGAAGAGGTAGTTGGTTGAGTAACGTGTTTATCAAAAAAAAATGAGCCTTTGTTTATCAGTTTAATCAAATGAGATGAAGGGTAGGAAAATTGTTGTATCAGATACTTTTACCAAACAACTTTTTTGCAACCCGCTACTACAACCAGCTAGTCAAAATAACTAATACAATCCGCTTCAGCTAATAATTCTAACTGCATTTGAGTTTCTAAAGGAGTATAAACCGAAAGATACTACAAAACCAAGGCATTAATACATGGTCTCTGAGAACTTGATTTGGAAAACAAAGCATTTGCGGTCCTTATTCATGTAAAAACGAACGTTTTTCAAAGGAAGGCTTGAATTTGAAGGGCATGTCAATTACGCATTCAACCAAACTGAAACGGGTTGCCTTGTGCAAGCCGTACATATTACTCCATCTATTAAGGTACATACTCTAAGTCTCTAACACATACGCACAAAGAAAAAACTTGAAGGTAGACATAAGGTCTAAGGGTCAATGCATCCACCCATACTCTAAAAGAATATGTGAAGACAAATGCCAAATAGGGGATCTCTCCATGACCTACTTATATAAGATCCCAGTTTTTTAATTGCAGAACCTACAGAAAATAAGAACAGTAGTTTCACACCATTTCACATCCAGAGATCATTCCACAAAGTGCAAGCTTCCTTACGTATCAGGGTTGTAAAACACAACTACATAAGATATTCAAAAGATGGAATCTTTGAACATAAACTGGCGATATGATCTTTGTCCCTTCACAATACTAGTTAAATTCCATTAAAGTTCAAAAAGTACTCTTCTTCATAGTCTAGCAAAGATGATCAAAATGAAAAATTCACGTGCAACACATAGATAACTGAAAAACAAGTTTGAATTAGCAGAAAGTACCAGAATGTTTAATTAACCAACATAAGAAAAGGAAAAGTTATTCAGATGGGAAATATACCTCTGGAAGCACAGCAAATAAAAGGGCTCTCATCTTTAGAAGAACAACATTTACAGCCTGAACCAGCCCTTCTACCTGAGAAATTGCTTCCTGTAATGTAATTAGCTGCTCTACAGCATTCCGATTGGGAGGTGCTACAATTTTGAAGGCATCTACCAGCTTCCCTTTGTTAGCCAGTCGGCGCCAAAGCATAAGCACCGCAAGGGAAACAAGAATGAACGGCAGCACAAACGTAAACCATCCACTGAAAATTAAAAAGATATACACTAGTTAAACATCTGGTAGGAAAACAAAAGAAGGCTCTTCTTCCAACACTCATTTAAAAGCGTAAAAGTAGTAGCCGCTTCCCTAAGCTATAACATTTTGTGGTCTTCGCCTATATGACGGGCTTGTGCTTTAACTAAGTATCCATGTCAATCAGTCACTACTCAATCTCAAGGTCCTGAGAGCTAATTTATCATGGAAACTCCGGGTGCGACATTAAAGGTCCTAAACTAATTGATATTAACTTCTTAGTCAATGAGTAACTTAGAGAAATTACTTTATTTTTTATAGCAGTAATTGAGAAAATGATTAACTAACAAAAGTTTGGCTTGACCTCATGCTTTAAATCTTGATCTTGACGAGGAAAGCATGGGACATTATTACGAGGCACTGTGTTGCCAAGACAGCAAAATTAACCTGGCAATTATAAATAGAAGATGCAACTTCATCCAATCAGATTGTTTTCTAACACCACACCCCCTTCTAAATTAGTATAGACGACAAAACTGCTAGGAGCAGGGGTGTCCTCTGTCTAGGGTCTCCACTTCTCAGTGAATGTGTAGCATGGCACAATATGGCTGTCTACATCCTTGTTGGGCCAAATATTGGAAGAGATGAGCTAAGCTACTTGATTTGATGAAGTTTAACGTTGATGCTGCTATTTTAGGAGATGGGTTTGTGGGTTTGGGTGTTGTTGGGAGAGATAGCTTGGGGAAGATTGTGGCTGCAGCCTGCAGGCGTATCGAAATGTAGAAGAAACTAATGGCAGAACTTCCAGCTATGAGGATTGGGATTTCCGTGAGGCTTGAGTATCGCCACATAACAATGGACCCAATGCGCTTGATACAGTGAAGAAGTTCAAAGCACAAAATGGTGAACATGCTCCTGCTGAAATTCTACTGATTTGCACACCTCTATCCTTTGATATATGGTGTTGTTTGAGGTATTATTTGGCATGTTGGGTTGGGGTGGGGGGCGGGTATAAGGTAGAACATTTGATGGCTAGATTTGCTCCAATTGCCGGGGTCGAGTGTATTTTTGTTGGGTACTTCCCCCAAGGTATAATCACCACTAGGGAAATAATAGTAGTGGGTATTTTTCGACTCACCAAAAAATAAATCCATTCGCTTCTGCATGTCTGCACATAAGTCAATAAATAATATCCAATACTTACAATATTTTAAGCCGTTTAAACATTGTTAAAAAGTAAAAATCAATTCCCAAACCAAGCAAGAGCTGAAAATTCTGGTTACCTAATTTATCAACTAACCCAAATTTACGTCAAAATTCAGGACTGGGATAATAACTACCCGAAATAACAGAATAACCGGGAACGAAATACATTCACTGATTTACCAGACCCGAATTTTCACACTTCATCAAATAGTCTAGTGGAGCAGAAGGCGGCTAAGAGAACTAGTGACGTGGGGGGGAGTACATCGATCATCATGTAGAATTTTTGTGAATGCGAGATGTCAAACCTAAAAAGGCTCCTGAAACCCGAGTAACTCTAGAGAGGCTAAGGTTCTGTTTGGCACATTTCTTAAGCTGGATTGGTTCTCATAGATAATGCCACAACCAAATTTGAATCCCAAAGTAATAAAGGCCATTTTTGCTGGAGTTATCTATCTGGATATGTCAACTTAAATAATACAGCTGTTATCCAAGCATTCAGAAAATTAAAGAACCGCAAGAACTATTAAAAGGCTAAGAAGCATTCAATCACTTCAATTATCTTCTGAAGGTAAAATAAATATACAAGCTCTAATGAGATCAAAATTACCTCACAAACAGGTAGCACGTCAGCAACATGAAAACTGTTGATTTGAAAGGTTCCTCCCACGAAGCCAAAAACTGAACACGCTTAGCTAGCAAAATCAGTGGAAAAAGCAACTCCTGCAAAAAGAATCAAAGCTACTGCTAACTTCATCCATAAGGGGAACAGAGAGGCGAGCCATTATCTATGCAAATTAACGAAGGGGTAACTTCATAAAGAGCGGTAAAAGATGGGTTCCAATATCAAGAATGCACAAATAATAGAGCCAAACCAAATTAAGTCAAATCCTCTCGTTCTAGACTTCTAATCATCCAAAAATTTACATGATCTTCAATAAAGCCAAATGATTCATTTTCTTTGAGTTATGATAATGATGGACTGAATCAAAATTCAAAATGTCTGGTTTAAATGTAAGTGCTTCTTTTTCAAAATGAAGTAGCAGACAATTTTTAAGTTAGGAATCAGAAGCCAATTAGAAATAGCCTCACTGTTGCCGAAAATGTAAATGTATGTAAGTACATACACATTACATTATACCGCTCTTCTCTAAAGAGAATAGACATAAGGGTGGTGTTAATTTTGATGACTTATTACCAAACACAAACAGGCGTAAAAAAAATATGGAAAATTGGAAATACATATTTATCATGCATATTAAAAAAAAAATCCCGCTCTTCTCTTCGAAGAAGCTATTAATAAATGTTGCTTCCTCACCTCACTTCAAATATCCTCTCTGTCCATCACTTTCTCTTTTTTGCTCTCACTCAATTGTGTCACTATGAATCGAAGGGAAATATGGCCTTAGAGCAATGCAATAATGAAGTGTTTCTCATAATTCGGGGTTATGCTATATACAGATGGAGACGGTTGTGGCAGGGGAAAGCTAAGGAGAAGAGGTGATTTGGGAAAAGTTCTAGGCTGAGTAAGGGCCTTAACTCCCCTAGGCTAAATATTTTTATAAAGGCAGGTTCTTGGAACTAGGATCTTTGTGGAGGGGTAAGTGGATTTCAAACTATGTTTTAGGGAGGCATATTGTTCACTCGTGGAAAGACTTTGGGTTGTGCTTGGAAGGGTGGTGGATGAGGTGATTGAAAATGGTGGTGGTTCTAGAATGAGTTGTTGCGGTGGGGGACTTTGGGAATACGGTGAGGTGTTGAATAGAGGAGAAGTAGGAAGGCAGTGTTGGATTATTGTGGTTGGCAACTACGGTCTCGGAATCAGGACTTAATGAGGCGAGGGAAATTCCGAGTGACATGGTGCGCCAAAGGGTAAGTGAAGAGACGAGTGTGGTACATAAGGAGGCATGTCAGGCAGGAGATGATGGGGCATGTGAGGTGGTGTATCTAATGTAGAGGTGAGTTTGGCGGTGCACGAGTTCCACCACTCTGATCGTGTGTTGTGTCTAACATGGTGTACAAAAACAAGAATTACATTTGGGGAGCTGTGAGTAATGTATTCCAAGGGATGCCAAAAGGTTAACCAATTAACCTATTAGTCCACACACACCTTCAGCCACTTCTGGAAGTTCTCTACTTAGAGCCAGAGGAATACTGATGGTTCCTTTGCAAAAGGTAAAGATCTGGACTAAATTCAAGCGATGGATTCTTTTACAGTAGTGATGAGAATTTCAAAACCCCTTTCCTTTAACCAATCAAGACCACAAAAAAAGTTCTCCCAAAGCTATTATGAAAATATGATTTGTTCAATTCCTGATTCAACACAACTTACAGTTACCTAAGCAGTGAAAAAAGGATTTAAAAGCATGTATATTTCACTTGGTCTAAATGGAAATAGAGTGTCGATGTAGCCTAGACCTGAAGACAGGAGTAAAAAAACTATAATACTTAAAATCTTAGCAATAGTAAACTTCAATTTCCTGTAATTTCAGCTATTCCTCCTTAAACATAATTGTTGAAAAAAACAACTGAAACACAATATTCAAACATTTGCTTACCTTCATGATTGCTAAATTTGCATCAATCCCATCTACTTTCACTTGGTTGACAGTCTCCCGTGCTGCTTCAGCCTTTCCAGTGTCCACTTTCGATTGTTTTATTGCCACTTCCAAAGGATCAACTTCACCCACACAAATATATCCGCTACCATATATCTCGTCCTTGTCAAATTCTACATCTTCTTGAAGAATTAACCCAAACCTTCTTAGAGCTAGAAGCGAAACTGGAGATACTTTATGCTGTTTCTCTGTACTAACAGGTCTAACAATCCCAGATGAGTCAGCTTGAGAACTACTCACTCTCAAAAGTGCTAAACAACTTGACAGAGTTTCTAAAATTGCATCCCCACCAGGAAGATTCTCAGCAAGGTTAAATACAAGCAATGACTTATAATGTGACGAGAAAAAGTAGAAACCCTCTCTCACAGCACGACACCGAAATATGCCAAGAATAGCTCTTGCAACTGCTTCCGATTCCTGGACTCCTTTGAGATTGTATCTCCTTACAAATCTGTGAGCAAGCAATATCTCTAGAGAGACATCCAACCAATAATCCCGCCGCGAGCTTCCTTTGAATTCAGGGAACTCCAGGAATATGGGCTCTGTTCTGTAAATGACAAAAGTTAGGAACAGTATGTAGGCTACTAGGCTCTAGTCATTAACATTATGTGCAACTTTTTACACTACTACATAAAAGTACATGCCCAGCAATAACAAAAGTGAGTAACAATATACAGGTCTAATTCAATATAGAAACACTTAAAATATGAAAAAGAATCATGCTACGTACAGTGACATTGACCGATACATCACAGCTTTGTCAAACAGCCGAGCACCAAGTGGCCCAGTCAATTCAGGCTTAATGACCTGCTTCAAATCCCTTGAAAGATCATACTGTGCAGGTTTATCATATTGACCTACTCCCAATGACTCAAAATACAAAGCTTTACTGCTTAGGGTTAACCTACCTGCAAGCAAGTGAAAATTAACATATGAGCAGTGGCCGGTGAGCCCCAAAGATGCGTAGATCCAAAATCAAATGAAGTTGACGACTAGCCTACATAATACTCCCTCCGTCCCTACAAGATTGCCCCATCGAGAAATTTTCACTTAATTAATATTTGGGTGTAAAATGTGAACATGAGTTAGTAAGTGGGCCCTTGAGGAGAGAGATAGAGAGAGAGCAAGTAGGAAAATTTACTAAATAAGGTACGGGGCAAACAAATAGGGACGTCCCAAAAAGGAATATGGGAAAATATTTTAGGGACGGAGGGAGTAATTAGAGCATGGGCTAGTGGGGAATCTACAAAGTATACATGATACAGACAGTAGTCACAATACCATGTTGCCCTGGCTCATAAGTGGAATGGGCCAAGGTCTCCTCTTATACATGAAGTTCCTGAGCAATTCCATGGCAACTATTACAACACATACAAAGAGAAATATAAAGTTGAATAAAATTGACGTCTTTGTCTTCCTTCTCTCCACACCTCTGGTTCGTGGAAACACACTATATTATACGGACCAGGCTAGAGGCTACAAGCATGAAGCGTCAAACGTTTTCATTACAGTAAAGTGCCAATCTCAAAAATAAGGAAATGGAGAAACGTTAAAATAAAAAGTTACAAAAAAAAAAATTGTTTGTATTTTCACAAAAAATAATTTTTAAAGAACATAAATTTTATGCATTCTAATTAGGGAGAAAAAGGCTAATCCTCCTTTCGTAGTTCCTAGATATCTCCAACTGACCAGTGAGTGACCACTACTTCTATCCAAACATAAATATAAAACAAATATAACTGCACGTCTACACCCAGTAAATGACT